>NC_074700.1:25119759-25224759 GCF_029448725.1 Salvelinus fontinalis | reverse complement strand
GTAATGCCAGTAGTGTGAATAGAGGGGATATGGTAATGCCAGTAGTGTGAATAGAGGGGATATGGTAATGCCAGTAGTGTGATTAGAGGGGATATGGTAATGCCAGTAGTGTGAATAGAGGGGGATATGGTAATGCCAGTAGTGTGAATAGAGGGGGATATGGTAATGCCAGTAGTGTGAATAGAGGGGATATGGTAATGCCAGTAGTGTGAATAGAGGGGATATGGTAATGCCAGTAGTGTGAATAGATGGGATATGGTAATGCCAGTAGTGTGAATAGAGGGGATATGGTAATGCCAGTAGTGTGAATAGATGGGATATGGTGATGCCAGTAGTGTGAATAGAGGGGATATGGTGATGCCAGTAGTGTGAATAGAGGGGATATGGTAATGCCAGTAGTGTGAATAGAGGGGATATGGTAATGCCAGTAGTGTGAATAGAGGGGATATGGTAATGCCAGTAGTGTGAATAGAGGGGATATGGTAATGCCAGTAGTGTGAATAGAGGGGATATGGTAATGCCCGTAGTGTGAATAGAGGGATATGGTGATGCCAGTAGTGTGAATAGAGGGGGTATGGTGATGCCAGTAGTGTGAATAGAGGGGGATATGGTAATGCCAGTAGTGTGAATAGAGGGGATATGGTAATGCCCGTAGTGTGAATAGAGGGGAATATGGTAATGCCAGTAGTGTGAATAGAGGGGATATGGTGATGCCAGTAGTGTGAATAGAGGGGATATGGTAATGCCAGTAGTGTGAATAGAGGGGATATGATAATGCCAGTAGTGTGAATAGAGGGGATATGGTAATGCCAGTAGTATGAATAGAAGGGGTATGGTAATGCCAGTAGTGTGAATAGAGGGGATATGGTAATGCCAGTAGTGTGAATAGAGGGGGATATGGTAATGCCAGTAGTGTCATTAGAGGGGGATATGGTAATGCCAGCAGTGTGATTAGATTGGGATATGGTAATGCCAGTAGTGTGAATAGAGGGGGATATGGTAATGCCAGTAGTGTGAATAGAGGTGATATGGTAATGCCAGTAGTGTGAATAGAGGGGGTATGGTAATGCCAGTAGTGTGAATGGAGGGGATATGGTAATGCCAGTAGTATGAATAGAGGGGGTATGGTAATGCCAGTAGTGTGAATAGAGGGGGTATGGTGATGCCAGTAGTGTGAATAGAGGGGGATATGGTAATGCCAGTAGTGTGAATAGAGGGGATATGGTAATGCCAGTAGTGTGAATAGAGGGGATATGGTGATGCCAGTAGTGTGAATAGAGGGGATATGGTAATGCCAGTAGTGTGAATAGAGGGGATATGGTAATGCCAGTAGTGTGAATAGAGGGGATATGGTAATGCCAGTAGTGTGAATAGAGGGGGTATGGTAATGCCAGTAGTGTGAATAGAGGGGGATATGTTAATGCAAGTAGTGTGAATAGAGGGGGATATGGTAATGCCAGTAGTGTGAATAGAGGTGGATATGGTGATGCCAGTAGTGTGAATAGAGGGGATATGGTAATGCCAGTAGTGTGAATAGAGGGGATATGGTGATGCCAGTAGTGTGAATAGAGGGGATATGGTAATGCCAGTAGTGTGAATAGAGGGGATATGGTAATGCCAGTAGTGTGAATAGATGGGGTATGGTAATGCCAGTAGTGTGAATAGAGGGGATATGGTAAGGCCAGTAGTGTGAATAGAGGGGATATGGTAAGGCCAGTAGTGTGAATAGAGGGGATATGGTAATGCCAGTAGTGTGAATAGAGGGGATATGGTGATGCCAGTAGTGTGAATAGAGGGGATATGGTAATACCAGTAGTGTGAATAGAGGGGGTATGGTTATGCCAGTAGTGTGAATAGAGGGGATATGGTAATGCCAGTAGTGTGAATAGAGGGGGTATGGTTATGCCAGTAGTGTGAATAGATGGGATATGGTAAGGCCAGTAGTGTGAATAGAGGGGATATGGTGATGCCAGTAGTGTGAATAGAGGGGATATGGTAATGCCAGTAGTGTGAATAGAGGGGATATGGTAATGCCAGTAGTATGAATAGAGGGGGTATGGTAATGCCAGTAGTGTGAATAGAGGGGATATGGTAATGCCAGTAGTGTGAATAGAGGGGGATATGGTAATGTTCTTCCTGCCACTAGTGTGAATAGAGGGGGATATGGTAATGCCAGTAGTGTGAATAGAGGGGATATGGTAATGCCAGTAGTGTGAATAGAGGGGATATGGTAATGCCAGTAGTGTGAATAGAAGGGATATGGTAATGCCAGCCAGTAGTGTGAATAGAGGGGATATGGTAATGCCAGTAGTGTGAATAGAGGGAGTATGGTGATGCCAGTAGTGTGAAAAGAGGGGATATGGTAATGCCAGCCAGTAGTGTGAATAGAGGGGATATGGTAATGCCAGTAGTGTGAATAGAGGGGATATGGTGATGCCAGTAGCCTGAATAGAGGGGATATGGTAATGCCAGTAGTGTGAATAGAGGGGATATGGTAATGCCAGCCAGTAGTGTGAATAGAGGGGATATGGTAATGCCAGTAGTGTGAATAGAGGGAGTATGGTGATGCCAGTAGTGTGAATAGAGGGGATATGGTAATGCCAGCCAGTAGTGTGAATAGAGGGAATATGATAATGCCAGTGATGTGAATAGAGAGGGATATGGTAATGCCAGTAGTGTGAATAGAGGGGGATATGGTAATGCCAGTAGTGTGAATAGAGGGGGATATGGTAATGCCAGTAGTGTGAATAGAGGGGATATGGTAATGCCAGTAGTGTGAATAGAGGGGGATATGGTAATGCCAGTAGTGTGAATAGAGGGGGATATGGTAATGCCAGTAGTGTGAATAGAGGGGGATATGTTAATGCAAGTAGTGTGAATAGAGGGGGATATGGTAATGCCAGTAGTGTGAATAGTGGTGGATATGGTGATGCCAGTAGTGTGAATAGAGGGGATATGGTAATGCCAGTAGTGTGAATAGAGGGGATATGGTGATGCCAGTAGTGTGAATAGAGGGGATATGGTAATGCCAGTAGTGTGAATAGAGGGGATATGGTAATGCCAGTAGTGTGAATAGATGGGGTATGGTAATGCCAGTAGTGTGAATAGAGGGGATATGGTAAGGCCAGTAGTGTGAATAGAGGGGATATGGTAAGGCCAGTAGTGTGAATAGATGGGATATGGTAATGCCAGTAGTGTGAATAGAGGGGATATGGTGATGCCAGTAGTGTGAATAGAGGGGATATGGTAATACCAGTAGTGTGAATAGAGGGGGTATGGTTATGCCAGTAGTGTGAATAGAGGGGATATGGTAATGCCAGTAGTGTGAATAGAGGGGGTATGGTTATGCCAGTAGTGTGAATAGATGGGATATGGTAAGGCCAGTAGTGTGAATAGAGGGGATATGGTGATGCCAGTAGTGTGAATAGAGGGGATATGGTAATGCCAGTAGTGTGAATAGAGGGGATATGGTAATGCCAGTAGTGTGAATAGAGGGGATATGGTAATGCCAGTAGTGTGAATAGAGGGGATATGGTGATGCCAGTAGTGTGAATAGAGGGGATATGGTGATGCCAGTAGTGTGAATAGAGGGGATATGGTAATGCCAGTAGTGTGAATAGAGGGGATATGGTAATGCCAGTAGTGTGAATAGAGGGGATATGGTAATGCCAGTAGTGTGAATAGAGGGGATATGGTAATGCCAGTAGTGTGAATAGAAGGGATATGGTAATGCCAGCCAGTAGTGTGAATAGAGGGGATATGGTAATGCCAGTAGTGTGAATAGAGGGAGTATGGTGATGCCAGTAGTGTGAATAGAGGGGATATGGTAATGCCAGCCAGTAGTGTGAATAGAGGGGATATGGTAATGCCAGTAGTGTGAATAGAGGGGATATGGTGATGCCAGTAGCCTGAATAGAGGGGATATGGTAATGCCAGTAGTGTGAATAGAGGGGATATGGTAATGCCAGCCAGTAGTGTGAATAGAGGGGATATGGTAATGCCAGTAGTGTGAATAGAGGGAGTATGGTGATGCCAGTAGTGTGAATAGAGGGGATATGGTAATGCCAGCCAGTAGTGTGAATAGAGGGAATATGATAATGCCAGTGATGTGAATAGAGGGGATATGGTAATGCCAGTAGTGTGAATAGAGGGGGATATGGTAATGCCAGTAGTGTGAATAGAGGGGGTATGGTAATGCCAGTAGTGTGAATAGAGGGGATATGGTAATGCCAGTAGTGTGAATAGAGGGGATATGGTAATGCCAGTAGTGTGAATAGAGGGGATATGGTAATGCCAGTAGTGTGAATAGAGGGGGATATGGTAATGCCAGTAGTGTGAATAGAGGTGGATATGGTGATGCCAGTAGTGTGAATAGAGGGGATATGGTAATGCCAGTAGTGTGAATAGAGGGGATATGGTGATGCCAGTAGTGTGAATAGAGGGGATATGGTAATGCCAGTAGTGTGAATAGAGGGGATATGGTAATGCCAGTAGTGTGAATAGATGGGGTATGGTAATGCCAGTAGTGTGAATAGAGGGGATATGGTAAGGCCAGTAGTGTGAATAGAGGGGATATGGTAAGGCCAGTAGTGTGAATAGAGGGGATATGGTAATGCCAGTAGTGTGAATAGAGGGGATATGGTGATGCCAGTAGTGTGAATAGAGGGGATATGGTAATACCAGTAGTGTGAATAGAGGGGGTATGGTTATGCCAGTAGTGTGAATAGAGGGGATATGGTAATGCCAGTAGTGTGAATAGAGGGGGTATGGTTATGCCAGTAGTGTGAATAGATGGGATATGGTAAGGCCAGTAGTGTGAATAGAGGGGATATTGTGATGCCAGTAGTGTGAATAGAGGGGATATGGTAATGCCAGTAGTGTGAATAGAGGGGATATGGTAATGCCAGTAGTATGAATAGAGGGGGTATGGTAATGCCAGTAGTGTGAATAGAGGGGATATGGTAATGCCAGTAGTGTGAATAGAGGGGGTATGGTAATGCCAGTAGTGTGAATAGAGGGGATATGGTAATGCCAGTAGTGTGAATAGAGGGGATATGGTAATGCCAGTAGTATGAATAGAGGGGGTATGGTAATGCCAGTAGTGTGAATAGAGGGGATATGGTAATGCCAGTAGTGTGAATAGAGGGGATATGGTAATGCCAGTAGTGTGAATAGAGGGGGATATGGTAATGTTCTTCCTGCCACTAGTGTGAATAGAGGGGATATGGTAATGCCAGTAGTGTGAATAGAGGGAGTATGGTGATGCCAGTAGTGTGAATAGAGGGGATATGGTAATGCCAGCCAGTAGTGTGAATAGAGGGGATATGGTAATGCCAGTAGTGTGAATAGAGGGGATATGGTGATGCCAGTAGCCTGAATAGAGGGGATATGGTAATGCCAGTAGTGTGAATAGAGGGGATATGGTAATGCCAGCCAGTAGTGTGAATAGAGGGGATATGGTAATGCCAGTAGTGTGAATAGAGGGAGTATGGTGATGCCAGTAGTGTGAATAGAGGGGATATGGTAATGCCAGCCAGTAGTGTGAATAGAGGGAATATGATAATGCCAGTGATGTGAATAGAGAGGGATATGGTAATGCCAGTAGTGTGAATAGAGGGGGATATGGTAATGCCAGTAGTGTGAATAGAGGGGGATATGGTAATGCCAGTAGTGTGAATAGAGGGGATATGGTAATGCCAGTAGTGTGAATAGAGGGGATATGGTAATGCCAGTAGTGTGAATAGAGGGGGATATGGTAATGCCAGTAGTGTGAATAGAGGGGGATATGTTAATGCAAGTAGTGTGAATAGAGGGGGATATGGTAATGCCAGTAGTGTGAATAGAGGTGGATATGGTGATGCCAGTAGTGTGAATAGAGGGGATATGGTAATGCCAGTAGTGTGAATAGAGGGGATATGGTGATGCCAGTAGTGTGAATAGAGGGGATATGGTAATGCCAGTAGTGTGAATAGAGGGGATATGGTAATGCCAGTAGTGTGAATAGATGGGGTATGGTAATGCCAGTAGTGTGAATAGAGGGGATATGGTAAGGCCAGTAGTGTGAATAGAGGGGATATGGTAAGGCCAGTAGTGTGAATAGAGGGGATATGGTAATGCCAGTAGTGTGAATAGAGGGGATATGGTGATGCCAGTAGTGTGAATAGAGGGGATATGGTAATACCAGTAGTGTGAATAGAGGGGGTATGGTTATGCCAGTAGTGTGAATAGAGGGGATATGGTAATGCCAGTAGTGTGAATAGAGGGGGTATGGTTATGCCAGTAGTGTGAATAGATGGGATATGGTAATGCCAGTAGTGTGAATAGAGGGGGTATGGTAATGCCAGTAGTGTGAATAGAGGGGGTATGGTAATGCCAGTAGTGTGAATAGAGGGGATATGGTAATGCCAGTAGTATGAATAGAGGGGGTATGGTAATGCCAGTAGTGTGAATAGAGGGGATATGGTAATGCCAGTAGTGTGAATAGAGGGGATATGGTAATGCCCGTAGTGTGAATAGAGGGGGATATGGTAATGTTCTTCCTGCCAGTAGTGTGAATAGAGGGGATATGGTAATGCAAGTAGTGTGAATAGAGGGGGATATGGTAATGCCAGTAGTGTGAATAGAGGTGGATATGGTAATGCCAGTAGTGTGAATAGAGGGGATATGGTAATGCCAGTAGTGTGAATAGATGGGGTATGGTAATGCCAGTAGTGTGAATAGAGGGGATATGGTAAGGCCAGTAGTGTGAATAGAGGGGATATGGTGATGCCAGTAGTGTGAATAGAGGGGATATGGTAATGCCAGTAGTGTGAATAGAGGGGATATGGTGATGCCAGTAGTGTGAATAGAGGGGATATGGTAATACCAGTAGTGTGAATAGAGGGGGTATGGTTATGCCAGTAGTGTGAATAGAGGGGATATGGTAATGCCAGTAGTGTGAATAGAGGGGGTATGGTTATGCCAGTAGTGTGAATAGAGGGGATATGGTAAGGCCAGTAGTGTGAATAGAGGGGATATGGTGATGCCAGTAGTGTGAATAGAGGGGATATGGTAATGCCAGTAGTGTGAATAGAGGGGATATGGTAATGCCAGTAGTATGAATAGAGGGGGTATGGTAATGCCAGTAGTGTGAATAGAGGGGATATGGTAATGCCAGTAGTGTGAATAGAGGGGATATGGTAATGCCAGTAGTGTGAATAGAGGGGGATATGGTAATGTTCTTCCTGTCAGTAGTGTGAATAGAGGGGGATATGGTAATGCCAGTAGTGTGAATAGAGGGGGTATGGTAATGCAAGTAGTGTGAATAGAGGGGGATATGGTAATGCCAGTAGTGTGAATAGAGGGGGATATGGTAATGCCAGTAGTGTGAATAGAGGGGAATATGGTAATGGCAGTAGTGTGAATAGAGGGGATATGGTAATGCCAGTAGTGTGAATGGAGGTGATATGGTAATGCCAGTAGTGTGAATAGAGGGGATATGGTAATGCCAGTAGTGTGAATAGAAGGGGACATGGTAATGCCAGTAGTGTGAATAGAGGGGGATATGGTAATGCCAGTAGTGTGAATAGAGGGGGTATTGTAATGCCAGTAGTGTGAATAGAGGGGGATATGGCAATGCCAGTAGTGTGAATAGAGGGGGATATGGTAAGGCCAGTAGTTTGAATAGATGGGATATGGTAATGCCAGTAGTGTGAATAGAGGGGGATATGGTAATGCAGGTAGTGTGAATAGAGGGGATATGGTAATGCCAGTAGTGTGAATAGAAGGGGAAATGGTAATGCCAGTAGTGTGAATAGAGGGGGATATGGTAATGCCAGTAGTGTGAATAGAGGGGGTATTGTAATGCCAGTAGTGTGAATAGAGGGGGATATGGCAATGCCAGTAGTGTGAATAGAGGGGGATATGGTAAGGCCAGTAGTTTGAATAGATGGGATATGGTAATGCCAGTATTGTGAATAGAGGGGGGATATGGTAATGCAGGTAGTGTGAATAGAGGGGATATGGTAATGCCAGTAGTGTGAATAGAGGGGATATGATAATGCCAGTAGTGTGAATAGAGGGGGATATGGTAATGCCAGTAGTGTGAATAGAGGGGGATAAGTTAATGCCAGTAGTGTGAATAGAGGGGGTATTGTAATGCCAGTAGTGTGAATAGAGGGGGATATGGTAATGCCAGTAGTGTGAATAGAGGGGGATATGGTAATGCCAGTAGTGTGAATAGAGGGGGATATGGTAATGCAAGTAGTGTGAATAGAGGGGGATATGGTAATGCCAGTAGTGTGAATAGAGGGGGTATTGTAATGCCAGTAGTGTGAATAGAGGGGGATATGGTAATGCCAGTAGTGTGAATAGAGGGGATATGGTGATGCCAGTAGTGTGAATAGAGGGGGATATGGTAATGCCAGTAGTGTGAATAGAGGGGGTATTGTAATGCCAGTAGTGTGAATAGAGGGGGATATGGTAATGCCAGTAGTGTGAATAGAGGGGGATATGGTAATGCAAGTAGTGTGAATAGAGGGGGATATGGTAATGCGAGTAGTGTGAATAGAGGGGGTATTGTAATGCCAGTAGTGTGAATAGAGGGGGATATGGTAATGCCAGTAGTGTGAATAGAGGGGATATGGTAATGCCAGTAGTGTGAATAGAGGGGGTATTGTAATGCCAGTAGCGTGATTAGAGGGGGATATAGTAATGCCAGTAGTGTGAATAGAGGGGATATGGTAATGCCAGTAGTGTGAATAGAGGGGATATGGTAATGCCAGTAGTGTGAATAGAGGGGGATATGGTAATGTTCTTCCTGCCAGTAGTGTGAATAGAGGGGATATGGTAATGCCAGTATTGTGAATAGAGGTGATATGGTAATGCCAGTAGTATGAATAGAGGGGATATCGTAATGCCAGTAGTGTGAATAGAGGGGATATGGTAATGCTAGTAGTGGGAATAGAGGGGATATGGTAATGCCAGTAGTGTGAATAGAGGGGGTATGGTAATGCCAGTGATGTGAATAGAGGGGATATGGTAATGCCAGTAGTGTGAATAGAGGGGGATATGGTAATGCCAGTTGTGTGAATAGAGGGGGATATGGTAATGCCAGTGATGTGAATAGAGGGGATATGGTAATGCAAGTAGTGTGAATAGAGGGGGATATGGTAATGCCTGTAGTGTGAATAGAGGGGATATGGTAATGCCAGTAGTGTGAATAGAGGGGGATATGGTATTGCCAGTACTGTGAATAGAGGGGATATGGTAATGCCAGTATTGTGAATAGAGGGGATATGGTAATGCCAGTAGTGTGAATAGAGGGGGATATGATAATACCAGTTGTGTGAATAGAGGGGATATGGTAATGCCAGTAGTGTGAATAGAGGGGATATGGTAATGCCAGTAGTGTGAATAGAGGGGATATGGTAATGCCAGTAGTGTGAATAGAGGGGATATGGTAATGCCAGTAGTGCGAATAGAGGGGATATGGTAATGCCAGTAGTGTGAATAGAGGGGATATGGTAATGCCAGTAGTGTGAATAGAGGGGGATATGGTAATGTTCTTCCTGTCAGTAGTGTGAATAGAGGGGATATGGCAATGCCAGTAGTGTGAATAGAGGTGATATGGTAATGCCAGTAGTGTGAATAGAGGGTGATATAGTAATGCCAGTAGTATGAATAGAGGGGATATCGTAATGCCAGTAGTGTGAATAGAGGGGGTATGGTAATGCCAGTAGTGCGAATAGAGGGGATATGGTAATGCCAGTAGTGTGAATAGAGGTGATATGGTAATGCCAGTAGTATGAATAGAGGGGATATTTTAATGCCAGTAGTGTGAATAGAGGGGATATGGTAATGCCAGTAGTGTGATTAGAGGGGGATATGGTAATGCCAGTGATGTGAATAGAGGGGATATGGTAATGCCAGTAGTGTGATTAGAGGGGGATATGGTAATGCCAGTAGTGTCAATAGAGGGGGATATGGTAATGCCAGTAGTGTGAATAGAGGGGATATGGTAATGCCTGTAGTGTGAATAGAGGGGATATGGTAATGCCTGTAGGTTTACATCCTGGTTGTATAGTAAATGGATTAGAATGGGTAGTGCCTGTGGGTTTACATCCTGGTTATATAGTAAATGGATTAGAATGGGTAGTGCCTGTAGGTTTACATCCTGGTTATATAGTAAATGTATTAGAATGGGTAGAACCTGTAGATAAACATCCTGGTTATATAGTAAATGGATTAGAATGGGTAGTGCCTGTAGATATACATCCTGGTTATATAGTAAATGGATTAGAATGGGTAGTGCCTGTAGGTTCACATCCTGGTTATATAGTAAATGGATTAGAATGGGTAGTGCCTGTAGATATACATCCTGGTTATATAGTAAATGGATTAGAATGGGTAGTGCCTGTAGGTTTACATCCTGGTTATATAGTAAATGGATTAGAATGGGTAGTGCCTGTAGATATACATCCTGGTTATATATTAAATGGATTAGAATGGGTAGTGCCTGTAGATATACATCCTGGTTGTATAGTAAATGGATTTGAATGGGTAGTGCCTGTAGATACACATCCTGGTTGTATAGTAAATGGATTAGAAGGGGTAGAACCTGTAGGTTTACATCCTGGTTATATAGTAAATGGATTAGAATGGGTAAAGCCTGTAGATGTACATCCTGGTTGTATAGTAAATGGATTAGAATGGGTAGAACCTGTAGATATACATCCTGGTTATATAGTAAATGGATTAGAATGGGTAGTGCCTGTATGTTCACATCCTGGTTGTATAGTAAATGGATTAGAATGGGTAGTGTCTGTAGGTTTACATCCTGGTTATATAGTAAATGGATTAGAATGGGTAGAGCCTGTAGATATACATCCTGGTTATATAGTAAATGGATTAGAATGGGTAGTGCCTGTATGTGTCACGATCGTGTGGAGGATTGATGGACCAAAACGCAGCTTTAGGAAAATATGCCATCTTCTTTTATTTTTAAAAGATGACGAAAATAAACACGACACACTTTAACAAACTATACAAAACAACAAACGACCGTGAAGCTAAATAACGTTGTGCACATACACACACAGGCTACAAACGTTCTACATAGACAATTACTCACCACCAATGAGAGCCTATGGCTACCCTAAATAAGGCTCCCAATCAGAGACAACCGAAATCAGCTGTCTCTAATTGGGAACTCATTCAGGTAACCATAGACTCTCCTAGACAACTAAACATACATAGACAACACTAGACACATGTACTCCACACAAACCCATATACTATACAACAACCCCTTTACCATAAAATACACCCAAAACCAACAAAACACAAACATTCCCCATGTCACACCCTGACCTAACTAAAATAATAAAGAAAACAAAGAATACTAAGGCCAGGGCGTGACAGTATGTTTACATCCTGGTTATATAGTAAATGGATTAGAATGGGTAGTGCCTGTTTGTTCACTTCCTGGTCGTATAGTAAATGGATTAGAATGGGTAGAGCCTGTAGATATACATCCTTGTTATATAGTAAATGGATTAGAATGGGTAGTGCCTGTAGGTTTACATCCTGGTTATATAGTAAATGGATTAGAATGGGTAGTGCCTGTAGATATACATCCTGGTTATATATTAAATGGATTAGAATGGGTAGTGCCTGTAGATATACATCCTGGTTGTATAGTAAATGGATTTGAATGGGTAGTGCCTGTAGATACACATCCTGGTTGTATAGTAAATGGATTAGAAGGGGTAGAACCTGTAGGTTTACATCCTGGTTATATAGTAAATGGATTAGAATGGGTAGAGCCTGTAGATGTAGATCCTGGTTGTATAGTAAATGGATTAGAATGGGTAGAACCTGTAGATATACATCCTGGTTATATAGTAAATGGATTAGAATGGGTAGTGCCTGTATGTTCACATCCTGGTTGTATAGTAAATGGATTAGAATGGGTAGTGTCTGTAGGTTTACATCCTGGTTATATAGTAAATGGATTAGAATGGGTAGAGCCTGTAGATATACATCCTGGTTATATAGTAAATGGATTAGAATGGGTAGTGCCTGTATGTTTACATCCTGGTTATATAGTAAATGGATTAGAATGGGTAGTGCCTGTTTGTTCACTTTCTGGTCGTATAGTAAATGGATTAGAATGGGTAGCGCCTGTAGGTTTACATCCTGGTTATATAGTAAATGGATTAGAATGGGTAGTGCCTGTAGGTTTACATCCTGGTTATATAGTAAATGGATTAGAATGGGTAGTGCCTGTATGTATACATCCTGGTTATATAGTAAATGGATTAGAATGGGTAGTGCCTGTAGATTTACATCCTGTTTGTATAGTAAATGGATTAGAATGGGTAGTGCCTGTAGATATACATCCTGGTTATATAGTAAATGTATTAGAATGGGTAGTGCCTGTAGATTTACATCCTGGTTATATAGTAAATGGATTAGAATGGGTAGTGCCTGTAGGTTTACATCCTGGTTATATAGTAAATGGATTAGAATGGGTAGTGCCTGTATGTATACATCCTGGTTATATAGTAAATGGATTAGAATGGGTAGTGCCTGTAGATATACATCCTGGTTATATAGTAAATGGATTAGAATGGGTAGTGCCTGTAGATATACATCCTGGTTATATAGTAAATGGATTAGAATGGGTAGTGCCTGTAGATATACATCCTGGTTATATAGTAAATGGATTAGAATGGGTAGTGCCTGTAGGTTTACATCCTGGTTATATAGTAAATGGATTAGAATGGTTAGTGCCTGTAGATATACATCCTGGTTATATAGTAAATAGATTAGAATGGGTAGTGCCTGTAGATATACATCCTGGTTGTATAGTAAATGGATTAGAATGGGTAGTGCCTGTAGATACACATCCTGGTTGTATAGTAAATGGATTAGAAGGGGTAGAACCTGTAGGTTTACATCCTGGTTATATAGTAAATGGATTAGAATGGGTAGAGCCTGTAGATGTACATCCTGGTTGTATAGTAAATGGATTAGAATGGGTAGAACCTGTAGATATACATCCTGGTTATATAGTAAATGGATTAGAATGGGTAGTGCCTGTTTGTTCACATCCTGGTCGTATAGTAAATGGATTAGAATGGGTAGTGCCTGTAGGTTTACATCCTGGTTATATAGTAAATGGATTAGAATGGGTAGTGCCTGTAGGTTTACATCCTGGTTATATAGTAAATGGATTAGAATGGGTAGTACCTGTATGTTTACATCCTGGTTATATAGTAAATGGATTAGAATGGGTAGTGCCTGTAGATTTACATCCTGGTTATATAGTAAATTGATTAGAATGGGTAGTGCCCGTATG
Organism: Salvelinus fontinalis; assembly: GCF_029448725.1. Classification (NCBI taxonomy): domain Eukaryota; kingdom Metazoa; phylum Chordata; class Actinopteri; order Salmoniformes; family Salmonidae; genus Salvelinus; species Salvelinus fontinalis. Next base: position 25,211,417 of record NC_074700.1, on the reverse strand, counting down.
TTACATCCTGGTTATATAGTAAATGGATTAGAATGGGTAGTGCCTGTATGTTACATCCTGGTTATATAGTAAATGGATTAGAATGGGTAGTGCCTGTAGATATACATCCTGGTTATATAGTAAATTGATTAGAATGGGTAGTGCCTGTAGGTTTACATCCTGGTTATATAGTAAATGGATTAGAATGGGTGGTACCTGTATGTTTACATCCTGGTTATATAGTAAATGGATTAGAATGGGTAGTGCCTGTAGATATACATCCTGGTTATATAGTAAATGGATTAGAATGGGTAGTGCCTGTAGGTTTACATCCTGGTTATATAGTAATGGATTAGAATGGGTAGTGCCTGTATGTTACATCCTGGTTATATAGTAATGGATTAGAATGGGTAGTGCCTGTAGATATACATCCTGGTTATATAGTAAATGGATTAGAATGGGTAGTGCCTGTAGGTTTACATCCTGGTTATATAGTAAATGGATTAGAATGGGTGGTACCTGTATGTTTACATCCTGGTTATATAGTAAATGGATTAGAATGGGTAGTGCCTGTAGATATACATCCTGGTTATATAGTAAATGGATTAGAATGGGTAGTGCCTGTAGGTTTACATCCTGGTTATATAGTAAATGGATTAGAATGGGTAGTGCCTGTAGATATAATAGATGAAAGATTCACATACATGGTGTGGATCACATGTATAAATCTAGCCCCAACACCAAAAATGTTCAAGAACAAGCCATAAATATTCCCACACTAAGCGTTCAGAGGCGTTCTCTGCATCTAATGATAACACATCACACGTTGGGTTATCAAGACTGGAAGCCTCAGCAACCACATGGAACAGGTGGAGCACGTTATGGGCTGCCTGACGACCTTAATAAACCCTGTTTGATCAGGATGTATGAGCTTCTTTAATAACTTTCTCTAGGCGCTTGGCTAGAACTTTGGCACACATGTTCATTTCTGTTCCGATTAAACTGACTCGCCGAAAATTAGCACAATTTGTGAGGTATTTTCCTTTCTTAGGGGTTAGGGATATAATAGCTGTGTTGATGTCTCTGTGTAATTGTCCTTTTTCAACAGCAATGTTGAGTCTAACTGGTCTTAAGAATAAGAATAACTGGTCTTAACTCATCCCAACATTTGAGAATGAGTTCAGGAGGTATTCCATCAATACCAGGCGTATAATCTTTCTTCTGATTTAAACAAGCAGCTTTCAGTTCAGATAAAGTGACAGTTTACTCTAATAAAACGGTTTCGTCTTGAGAGAGTTTGGGCAACGTAGGATCAGATATCAGTCCCTTAATAGAAGATCTGATCAGCTGTGTTGATGGTGTAGTTTCCTCAACAGGGCCGTGTTGATGGTGTAGTTTCCTCAACAGGGCTGTGTTGATGGTGTAGTTTCCTCAACAGGGCCGTGTTGATGGTGTAGGTACCTCAACAGGGCCGTGTTGATGGTGTAGGTACCTCAACAGGGCCGTGTTGATGGTGTAGATACCTCAACAGGGCCGTGTTGATGGTGTAGGTACCTCAACAGGGCTGTGTTGACGGTGTAGTTTCCTCAACAGGGCCGTGTTGATGGTGTAGATACCTCAGCAGGGCCGTGTTGATGGTGTAGTTTCCTCAACAGGGCCGTGTTGACGGTGTAGTTTCCTCAACAGGGCCGTGTTGATGGTGTAGTTTCCTCAACAGGGCCGTGTTGATGGTGTAGTTTCCTCAACAGGGCTGTGTTGATGGTGTAGTTTCCTCAACAGGGCCGTGTTGATGGTGTAGTTTCCTCAACAGGGCCGTGTTGACGGTGTAGTTTCCTCAACAGGGCCGTGTTGACGGTAGAGTTTCCTCAACAGGGCCGTGTTGACGGTGTAGTTTCTTCAACAGGGCCGTGTTGATGGTGTAGTTTCCTCAACAGGGCCGTGTTGACAGTGTAGTTTCCTCAACAGGGCCGTGTTGATGGTGTAGTTTCCTCAACAGGGCTGTGTTGATGGTGTAGTTTCCTCAACAGGGCTGTGTTGATGGTGTAGTTTCCTCAACAGGGCCGTGTTGATGGTGTAGTTTCCTCAACAGGGCCGTGTTGACGGTATAGTTTCCTCAACAGGGCCGTGTTGACGGTAGAGTTTCCTCAACAGGGCCGTGTTGACGGTGTAGTTTCTTCAACAGGGCCGTGTTGATGGTGTAGTTTCCTCAACAGGGCCGTGTTGACAGTGTAGTTTCCTCAACAGGGCCGTGTTGATGGTGTAGTTTCCTCAACAGGGCCGTGTTGACGGTGTAGTTTCCTTGATGGTGTAGTTTCCTCAACACGGCCGTGTGAGCTGTAGCACCACTAAGGGGCTAGGCCTGCTCCCCTTGAAAATAATATGTTTATCGTACTCTCTGCATAACGAATTCCACTCTAACGTCAACAACAGGTTGGTAACTTCCGGGCTATTTGTTTTTAACTTAAATTCTCTCTCTCTGTTGAATAGTTGTTTTTAACAGAGTCTTCCAGCATTTTTCCAATTCACTGATATTCTGAAGTCTTAATTCTGAAGTCTTAATTCTGAAGTCTTAATTCTGAAGTCTTAAGCCTCATATAACATATACTTGACAGCCAAACCCTATTTTTGGGCTGCCACATAGCGCCTCGCACAGACAACATAGTTGATTTGCTACTGATTGCTCGGACGTGTGTTTTGGTGTTGGCTGTGTACTAAGTGATGGTTGTAGATTCAGAGAGGAATGTCACATTGAACTCAAACACAAATTTAGCCTTTGTTAATTTGAGTGGTGAAGTTTTTCCCAACGCTCTCATCAGTGAACATGTTTTGTGTGTGTGTTATAATGTGGTTGTAAATCATATGGACACGCACGCACACACGCACACACGCACACACGCACGCACGCACGCACGCACGCACGCACGCACGCACACACACACACACACACACACACACACACACAGTCACTTTTCAGCCCTGTTTACATGTATATCCACCTATTGTTAGTATTGTTGGTGCTGCTGCCAGCCACTTTCTCCTACTCCTACAAGTACTTACTGTATCTACCTCAGTAACCACATGGTACATTTGCTACGGGCTCTAATCCTGTATCCTGCTTCCTCTCTTATTTTCTATTTCTCATGTTTTCCTTATTATATATATATATATATACAAAAGTATGTGGACACCCCTTCAAATCTGTTGATTTGGCTATTTCAGACACACCCGTTGCTGACAGGTGTATAAAAACGAGCACACAGCCATGCAATCTCCATAGACAAACATTGGCATTAGAATGGCCTTACTGAAGAGCTCAGTTACTTTCAACGTGAAACCGTTATAGGATGTCACCTTCACAACAAATCAGTTTGTCAAATATCTGCCCTGCTAGAACTGTTTGTCGGGAGCTTCATGAAATGGGTTTCTATGGCCAAGCGATCGCACACAAGCCCAAGATCACCATGCGCAATGCCAAGCGTTGGCTGGAGTGGTGTAAAGCTCGCCACCATTGGACTCTGGAGCAGTGGAAACACGTTCTTTGGAGTGATGAATCACACTTCACCATCTGGCAGTCCAACGGATTAATGTGGGTTTGACGGATGCCAGGAGAACGCTACCTGCCTCAATGCATAGTGCCAACTGTAAAGTTTGGTGGAGGAGGAATTATGATCTGGGGCTGTTTTTCATGGTTTGGGCCCCTTAGTTCCAGCTAAGGGAAATATTAAAGCTACAGCATACAATGACATTCTAGACAATTCTGTGCTTCCAACTTTGTGGCAACAGTTTGGGGAAGGCCCTTTCCTGTATCAGCATGACAATGCCCCCTTGCACAAAGCCAGGTCCATACAGAAAAGGTTAATCGAGATCGGTGTGGAAGAACTTGACTGACCTGCACAGAGCCCTGACCTCAACCCCATCGAACACCTTTGGGATGAATTGAAGCGCCAATTGCGAACCAGGTCTAATCGCCCAACATCAGTACCCGACCTCACTAATCCTCTTGTGGCTGAAGGGAAGCAAGTCCCCGCAGCAATGTTCCAGTATCTATAGGAAAGCCTTCCACATCAAGCCGTCTAAGAAGAGTGGAGGCTGTTACAGCAGCAAAGGGGGGGCCAACTCCATATTAATGGCCAGATGTTTGGTGTACACATACCTTTTGGACATGAAGTGTATATACTGTATATTCTGTATAGCTGTCACTGTACTTGTGCATGTGACAATAAAACTTGAACACACACACACACACACACACACACACACACACACACACACACACACACACACACACACACACACACACACACACACACACACACACACACACACACACACACACACACACACACACACACACACACCCCTCTTGCCCTGGGTCCTATCAGTCCCAAACTCCCTATTGGCCAGTTATCTGTCACCTCAGGAAACAGGAAACGGTTTGAGAGGAAGAGAAGAGCAGCGCTGAGGAGGAGGAGGGGAGGGAAGGGGGTAGGATGGGGGAAGAGAGGGGGAGACAGAAGGGGGTAGGATGGGGGAAGAGAGGGGGAGACAGGAGGGGAGGGTGTGAATATAGCCATTACCATTAACTTCTTCTCTTTCTCCGCTTGACGTATTAGAGGAGAATCTCTCTCTCTCTCCCTCTCTCTCTCTCTCTCTCTCTCTCTCTCTCTCTCTCTCTCTCTCTCTCTCTGTCTCTCTCTCTCTCTCACACGCTCTCTCGTGCTCTCTCTGTCTCTCTCTCTCTCTCTTTCTCTCTCGCGCTCTCTCGTGATCTCTCTCATGCACTCTCACGCTTTCTCAATTCAATTCAAGAGGCTTTCTCTCTCACTCACTCTCTCTCTTTCTCTCGCTCTCCCTCTCTCCCTCTCTCTCTCTCTCTCCCTCTCTCTGTCTCTCTCTCCCTGTCTCTCTCTCCCTCTCTCTCTGTCTCTCTCTCCCTCTCTCTCCCTCTCTCTCTCTCTCTCTCTCCCTCTCGTGCTCTCTCACTCGCTCTCTTGCTCTCTCCCTCTCTCTCTCCCTCTATCTCTCCTTCGTTCTTGCTGACACACTCCCAGTTTCAGTCAGTTAATGACTCACAATACTTACCTCAGAGTCTGGGGCGTCTCTCTTTCTTTTTTTCTCTCTCTCTTCCCATTCCCACTGGCAGTGGACATGGAGAAGCTGGAAGTTGTGCGGACAAGGTCAGGTAAGGCTGGGAATTTTGGTATTTGGAGCTTGGAGCATCCTAGCAGGAGGAGTCGGGTATTTTTCACGATAAGAAAAGCATAGGAATGTTAGCTTATTCAAAATCAGCAGACAAATGTCTGTCTGTCTGTCTGTCTGTCTGTCTGTCTTTGTGTGTGTGTCTGTCTGCATATATGTCTGTCTGCATGAGTGCCTGCCTGTCTGCCTGTCTGCCTGTCTGCCTGTCTGTCTGTCTGTCTGTCTGTCTGTCTGTCTGTCTGTCTGTCTGTCTGTCTGTCTGTCTGTGTGTGTGTGTGTGTGTGTGTGTGTGTGTGTGTGTGTGTGTGTGTGTGGGTGTGTGTGGGTGTGTGTGTGTGTGTGTTGAAGGACTCTGTATGATGAGGGAATACATTCTGTAGTTTGTATCTCTCACCTTGGCATCTTAAACACACGTGTTTTGGTAACGTGGGTTCAGCTGGGGTCATTAACTACCACACACACACACACACACACACACACACACACACACACACACACACACACACACACACACACACACACACACACACACACACACACACACACACACACACACACACACACACACACACACACACACACACACACACACACACACACACACACACACACACACACGGCGCTGTTTAGACCCTTGGATGAGTAACAGTGTGGGTTTGTTTTCCACCATCACATTCCAACAGTACATTAGAACATTCCATTAGACCCCAGCCATTATGGAATCATTCTGCAAACTGTAAGTATAGTATAGTATAGAACCACAGACCACAGGCTCAGCTTTCACCATGTCATACTGCACTGTGAACAATGTGCCAGGAGTACAACTAGTGTGGCTTATACACACACACGGACGCGCACACACAAACGCGCGCACACACAAACGCACACACACATCCTGAAGTTCCCCGTCTCTCTCTCTCCCTTTGTGGTAATTATGGAAATAAATGGAGGAGAAATTAAGGCTCATATAATTTTTATACCAACGAGTTTCTAAATCCAGCCTCCTTTCCCTCCTCTCCTCCTTAGCGTGACAGATATGATGTTGCTATAGAAAAGAGTAATGAGACAAAGATAGAGAGACAGGGGGCTCAGAGAGGGGGATGAGAGAGAGGAGGATGGAGAGACAGGGGGCTGAGAGAGGAGGATGAGAGAGAGGAGGATGGAGAGACAGGGGGCTGAGAGAGGAGGATGAGAGAGAGGATGAGAGAGAGGAGGATGGAGAGACAGGAGGCAGAGAGAGGAGGATGAGCGAGAGGAGGATGGAGAGACAGGAGGCTGAGAGAGGAGGATGAGAGAGAGGAGGATGGAGAGACAGGGGGCTGAGAGAGGAGGATGAGAGAGAGGAGGATGGAGAGACAGGAGGCTGAGAGAGGAGGATGAGAGAGAGGAGGATGGAGAGACAGGGGGCTGAGAGAGGAGGATGAGAGAGAGGGGGCTGAGAGAGGAGGATGAGAGAGAGGAGGATGGAGAGACAGGGGGCTGAGAGAGGAGGATGAGAGAGAGGAGGATGGAGAGACAGGGGGCTGAGAGAGGAGGATGAGAGAGAGGAGGATGGAGAGAGAGAGGGGGATGGAGAGAGGAGGATGGAGAGACAGGGGGCTGAGAGAGGAGGATGAGAGAGAGGAGGATGGAGCGACAGGGGGCTGAGAGAGGAGGATGGAGAGAGAGGAGAATGGAGAGAGAGAGGGGGATGGAGAGAGGGGGATGGAGAGAGAGGGGGATGGAGAGAGACGAGGATGGAGAGAGAGGAGGATGGAGAGAGAGGGGGATGGAGAGAGAGGGGGATGGAGAGAGAGGAGGCTGAGAGAGAGAGGAGGATGGAGAGAGAGGGGGATGGAGAGAGAGGAGGATGGAGAGAGAGGGGGATGGAGAGAGAGGGGGATGGAGAGAGACAAAGATAGAGAGACAGGGGGCTGAGAGAGGGGGATGAGAGAGAGGAGGATGGAGAGAGGAGGATGGAGAGAGAGGAAGATAGAGAGAGGGGGGATGGAGAGAGAGGAGGATGGACAGAGAGGAGGATGGAGAGAGAGGAAGATAGAGAGAGGGGGGATGGAGAGAGGAGGAGGAGAGAGAGGGGGATGGAGAGAAAGGAGGATGGAGAGAGACAAAGATAGAGAGACAGGGGGCTGAGAGAGGAAGATGAGAGAGAGGAGGATGGAGAGAGAGGAGAATGGAGAGAGAGAGGGGGATGGAGAGAGACAAAGATAGAGAGACAGGGGGCTGAGAGAGGAAGATGAGAGAGAGGAGGATGGAGAGAGAGGAGAATGGAGAGAGAGAGGGGGATGGAGAGAGAGGAGGATTGAGAGAGAGGAGGATTGAGAGAGAGGATGATGGAGAGAGGCAAAGATAGAGAGACAGGGGGCTGAGAGAGGAAGATGAGAGAGAGGAGGATGGAGAGAGAGGAGAATGGAGAGAGATGGGGGATGGAGAGAGAGGAGGATAGAGAGAGAGGAGGATGAGAGAGAGGAGGATGGAGAGAGAGGAGAATGGAGAGAAAGGGGGATGGAGAGAGAGGGGGATGGAGAGAGACAAAGATAGACAGGGGGCTGAGAGAGGGGGATGAGAGAGAGGAGGATGGAGAGAGGAGGATAGAGAGAGAGGGGGATGGAGAGAGAGGAGGATGAGAGAGAGGGGGATGGAGAGAAAGGAGGATGAGAGAGAGGGGATATATGACAGGGGGCATATATATGCATATATGATAAACAGAGAGTAGCAGCAGCGTAAAAAGAGGGTTGGGGGGGGTACACAGTGATTATGTCTAATAGGACAAATGTTCCCTTGAGCAAGGCACTTAACCCTATGTCGTTGTGTCAAAGCAGAATACAACTAGGAAGTGAAGCCAAAACAAACACATCAGGTCTGGCAGTGGGTCAAGTGGGCGATGATGGAGACTTCCTGATGGATAGTTCTAGAACCTTTGTTTAAATAGAAAGTGTAAATCTTCCTCCTCCCGTCCCCCCGCTTTCTCTCTCTACTGTTTTCTCTTCTCTACTATCTCCATTACTCTACTCTCTCTGTGTACTTTTTAACCCCTTTTTCATGATATCCAATTGGTAGTTACAGTCTTGTCCCATCGCTGCAACTCCCGTACGGACTTGGGAGAGGTGAAGGTCGAGAGCCATGCATCCTCTGAAACACGACCCTGCCAATCTGCACCACTTTTTGACACACTGCTCTTTTAACCCGGAAGCCAGCCACCCTTATGTGTCGGAGGAAACACCGTACAATTGGGGACCGGAGTCAGCTTGCAGGGGCCCGGCCCACCACAAGGAGTCGCTAGAGCGTGATTGGGACAAGGGCATCCTGGCCAGCCAAACCCTCCCCTAACCTGGACCACACTGGGCCAATTGTGCGCCCCCTCATGAGTCTCCCGGTCGCGACACAGACACCCGGGATCGAACCCAGGTCTGTAGTAATGCCTCTAGCACTGCGAAGCAGTGCCTTAGACCCCTGCGCCACTCGGGAGCCTAAATAATAGTGTCATTAGGAGCAGACAGAGGCAGGATGGAACCCAAGACGTGTTAATGTCAGTCTCACACACACACAAACACACACACACACACACACACACACACACACACACACACACACACACACACACACACACACACACACACACACACACACACACACACACACACACACACACACACACACACACGCACACACACACACACACACACACACACATAACTCTCTGCCAAGTAAACCCCTCCTACTTTCCTTTCTGTTCGCCACAGAAAACAAAAAACGGCATTTCTTTCTTTGGTTCTCACTCGTTCCCTCCCTTCGACACTATTACTATCCTCATTCTAGTGATGTTGATGTTTCTATTGCCCTGTTGTTACGTGGGACTGAGAGAGACAGAGCTCTAATCTGGTGGTTATCACAGAGAGAGAGAGAGAGTGAGAGAGAGAGAGAGATAGATAGATGTTGATGCATACCATTCCTAAACCTGTTGATGTTCTCACAGTCATTCAAAACTCCCATGTTTTCTATCTGTCAGGACGTAACCCTAGAGACATTGAACAGTGCATTCAGAAAGTATTCAGGCACCTTGACTTTTTCCACATTTTGCTACGTTACAGCCTTATTCGAAAAATGGATAAAAAAGACTAAAAAAATCTCTCAACAATCTACACACAATACCCCATAGTGACAACGCAAAAACAGGTTTTAAGAAATTTATGCAAATGTATTACAAAAACCCCCCTTGAAATATTACATTTACATAAGTATTCAGACCATTTATTCAGTTTTCTGATGCTGTTATTACAGGCTTCTTGGGTATGACGCTACAAGCTTGGCACACCTGTATTTGGGGAGTTTCTCCCATACTTCTCAGCAGATCCTCTCAAGCTCTGTCAGGTTGGATGGGGAGCGTCGCTGCACAGCTATTTTCAGGTCTCTCCACAGATGTTCGATCAGGCTCAAGTCCGGGCTCTGGCTGGGCCACTCAAGGTCATTCAGAGACTTGTCTTGAAGCCACTCCTGCGTTTTCTTGGCTGTGTGCTTAGAGTCGCTGTCCTGTTGGAAGGTGAACCTTCGCCCCAGTCTGAGGTCCTGAGCGCTCTGGAGCAGGTTTTCATCAAGGATCTCTCTGTACTTTGCTCCGTTCATCTTTTCCTTGATCCTGACTAGTCTTCCAGTCCCTGTCACTGAAAAACATCCCCACAGCGTGATGCTGCCACAACCATGATTCACTGTAGGGATGGTGCAGGTTTCCTCCAGACGTGACGGTTGTCATTCAGGCCAAAGAGTGCAATCTTGGTTTCATCAGATCAGAGAATCTTGTTTCTCATGGTCTGAGAGTCTTTAGGTGCCTTTAACTGAGGAGTGGCTTCTGTCTGGCAGCTCTATCATAAAGGTCTGATTGGTGGAGTGCTGCAGAGATGGTTGTCCTTCTGGAATGTTCTCCCATCTCCACGGAGAAACTCTAGAGCTCTGTCAGAGTGACCATCTGGTTCTTGGTCACCTCCTGACCAAGGCCCTTCTCCCCTGATCGCTCAGTTTGGCCGGGCGGCCAGCTCTAGGAAGAGTCTTGGTGGTTCCACACTTCTTCCATTTAAGAATGATGGAGGCCCTGTGTTCTTGGGGACCTTCAATGCGGCAGACATTTTTTGGTACCCATCCCCAGATCTATACTTTGACACAATCCTGTATCGGAGCTCTACAAAAAGTTCCTTTGACCTCATGGCTTGGTTTTTACTTTGATATGCACTGTCAACTGTGGGACCTTAAATAGACAGGTGTGTCTTTCCAAATCATGTCCAATCAATTGAATTTACCACAGGTGGACTCTAATCAGGTTGTAGAAACAGGATGCACCTGAGGTCAATTTTGAATATCAAATCACAGGGTCTGAATACTTATGTAAATAAGGTATTTTTTTTATTTGTAAACATTTCTAAAAACCTGTTTTAGCTTTGTCATTATAGGGTATTGTGATGTCACTATGGGGTATTATGTGTAGATTGATGAGGATATTTTTTCATTTCATCCATTTTAGAATGAGGCTGAAACGTAACAAAATGTGAAAAAAGTCAAGGGGTGTGAATAGGTTCCAAAGGCGCTCTATATGCTCAATGTGAACACATAAGTCCTGACATTAATCTGACGTCAACTTCAAACCTACTTTAAAAGCAGTACTTTGCTTTTTTGCTGTTGACCCTTGATAAATGGAACTGATGTGACCTTTGCTGTATCCTTGTTTGCTCATTCAGTTCAGTTCATTCAGTTTGTTTAGGTCACTTCATTCAGTTCAGTTCAGTTCAGTTTATTCAGTTCAGTTCAGTTTGTTCATTCAGTTCAGTTCAGTTTGTTCATTCAGTTCAGTTCAATTTACTTCATTCAGTTCAATCCAGTTCAGTTCAGTTTGTTAATTCCGTTCAGTTTATTCAGTTAAGATCAGTTCATTCAGTTTGTTCAGTTCAGTTTATTCAGTTCAGTTTTGTTTATTCAGTTCAGTTCGTTCAGTTCAGTTCATTCAGTTTATTCAGTTCAGTTCGTTCAGTTTGTTCATTCAGATCATTCAGTTTGTTCATTCAGTTCGTTCAGTTCAGTTCATTCAGTTTATTCAGTTCAGTTCGGTTCAGTTTGTTCATTCAGTTCGTTCAGTTCAGTTCATTCAGTTTGTTCATTCAGTTCAGTCCATTCAGTTTGATCATTCAGTTCAGTTCATTCAGTTTGATCATTCAGTTCAGTTCATTCAGTTTGATCATTCAGTTCAGTTCGTTCAGTTCAGTTCATTCAGTTCAGTTCATTCAGTTTGATCATTCAGTTCAGTTCATTCAGTTCAGTTCGTTCAGTTTGTTAATTCAGTTCAGTTCGGTTCAGTTTGTTCATTCAGTTCATTCAGTTCATTCAGTTCAGTTCAGTTCAGAACAACAGTGTGTTTAGTGAGAATTCTCCTTAAGCCCTCATGTACAGCACACCACTTAAAACGTCACTCTGTATGTAACACTACACCTCGTTGCATTCCAAATGGCACCCTATTCCCTATAACGTGCACTACAGTGAAAAGTAGTGCACTTTGTAGGGAATAGGGTTCTATTTGGGAGTAAGATTCTGTTCTGACACAACACACTCCCCGTTGTGCTATCAGGAAGAACATTCTCACTGGGAGATTGTAATGCATTAGAACGTGTGTGTGTGTGTGTGTGTGTGTGTGTGTGTGTGTGTGTGTGTGTGTGTGTGTGTGTGTGTGTGTGTGTGTGTGTGTGTGTGTGTGTGTGTGTGTGTGTGTGTGTGTGTGTGTGTGTGTGTGTGTGGTTATAACTCCTCTATGTGTTGTACCAGTCCCCTGTGATGTTGTGATACATTGATGAGCTGTCATCACAATACCTGCTTCCCAAATAGCACCCTATTCCTTTTATAGTGCACTGGATATGGAATAGGGCTCTGGTCTAAAGTAGTGCACTGGATATGGAATAGGGCTCTGGTCTAAAGTAGTGCACTGGATATGGAATAGGGCTCTGGTCTAAAGTAGTGCACTTGATATGGAATAGGGCTCTGGTCTAAAGTAGTGCACTGGATATGGAATAGGGCTCTGATCTAAAGTAGTGCACTGGATGTGGAATAGGGCTCTGGTCTAAAGTAGTTCACTGGATATGGAATAGGGCTCTGGTCTAAAGTAGTGCACTGGATATGGAATAGGGCTCTGGTCTAAAGTAGTGCACTGGATATGGAATAGGGCTCTGGTCTAAAGTAGTGCACTGGATATGGAATAGGGCTCAAGTCTAAAGTAGTGCACTGGATATGGAATAGTGTTCTGGTCTAAAGTAGTGCACTGGATATGGAATAGGGCTCTGGTCTAAAGTAGTGCACTGGATATGGAATAGGGCTCTGGTCTAAAGTAGAGCCCTAAAGTAGAGTCCATACTGGATATGGAACAGGGCTCTGGTCTAAAGTAGTGCACTGGATATGGAATAGGGCTCTGGTCTAAAGTAGTGCACTGGATATGGAATAGGGCTCTGGTCTAAAGTAGTGCACTTGATATGGAATAGGGCTCTGGTCTAAAGTAGTGCACTGGATATGGAATAGGGCTCTGATCTAAAGTAGTGCACTGGATGTGGAATAGGGCTCTGGTCTAAAGTAGTTCACTGGATATGGAATAGGGCTCTGGTCTAAAGTAGTGCACTGGATATGGAATAGGGCTCTGGTCTAAAGTAGTGCACTGGATATGGAATAGGGCTCTGGTCTAAAGTAGTGCACTGGATATGGAATAGGGCTCTGGTCTAAAGTAGTGCACTGGATATGGAATAGGGTTCTGGTCTAAAGTAGTGCACTGGATATGGAATAGGGCTCTGGTCTAAAGTAGTGCACTGGATATGGAATAGGGCTCTGGTCTAAAGTAGTGCACTGGATATGGAATAGGGCTCTGGTCTAAAGTAGTGCACTGGATATGGAATAGGGCTCTGGTCTAAAGTAGTGCACTGGATATGGAATAGGGCTCTGGTCTAAAGTAGTGCACTGGATATGGAATAGGGCTCTGGTTATGACAGTATGAAGGTTAAGGCGACCTCTGGGGAGACAGAGAGGGCAAGAAGGGGACGTGTGTGTGCCGGGGCAGAACGGGTGTGTGGTGACCTCCGTGGTTGGGTCGCAGTGGGGGACGGACTTGGGGGACGGTCCGTAGGGGACGATTGACCCTGGCGGACCTCTGAGATCCCTTCCTGTCAATCTGCCTCAGTGACTTTCTCTGAAGAGAGACGGGAGGAAACACACACACGCACGCACGCACGCACGCACGCACGCACACACACACACACACACACACACACACACACACACACACACACACACACACACCTTCCCCCTCGTGGCCTCGAGCAAAGTAGCTGAGTATCTTGCAGTATGTGTGTGTGTGTGTGTGTGTGTGTGTGTGTGTGTGTGTGTGTGTGTGTGTGTGTGTGTGTGTGTGTGTGTGTGTGTGTGTGTGTGTGTGTGTGTGTGTGTCGGTCGGAGTGGTTTTGTCTCACATGCTGGGGTCTGTAGCGTGGCTGAGAGATGGCTGAGAGAATGGCTGAGAGAGAATTAGGCATTCCGTCACCACTCATGGTGATCATGGACTCATAGAACCAGGGAACCACACACACACACACACACACACACACACACACACACACACACACACACACACACACACACACACACACACACACACACACACACACACACACACACACACACACACACACACACACACACACACACACACACACACACACACACACAATCCTTCTCATCCTAAACGTCTTTGTATATAAATAGAACATATAAAAGGACTCCAGTCACCACGGTCCGTCTATCCGGTCACCACGGTCCCTCTATCCGGTCACCACGGTCCCTCTATCCGGTCACCACGGTCCCTCTATCCGGTCACCACGGTCCGTCTATCCGGTCACCACGGTCCCTCTATCCGGTCACCACGGTCCGTCTATCCGGTCACCACGGTCCCTCTATCCGGTCACCACGGTCCGTCTATCCGGTCACCACGGTCCGTCTATCCGGTCACCACGGTCCCTCTATCCGGTCACCACGGTCCGTCTATCCGGTCACCACGGTCCGTCTATCCGGTCATCACGGTCCCTCTATCCGGTCACCACGGTCCGTCTATCCGGTCACCACGGTCCGTCTATCCGGTCACCACGGTCCGTCTATCCGGTCACCACGGTCCGTCTATCCGGTCACCACGGTCCCTCTATCCGGTCACCACGGTCCGTCTATCCGGTCACCACGGTCCCTCTATCCGGTCACCACGGTCCGTCTATCCGGTCACCACGGTCCGTCTATCCGGTCACCACGGTCCGTCTATCCGGTCACCACGGTCCCTCTATCCGGTCACCACGGTCCGTCTATCCGGTCACCACGGTCCGTCTATCCGGTCACCACGGTCCCTCTATCCGGTCACCACGGTCCGTCTATCCGGTCACCACGGTCCGTCTATCCGGTCACCACGGTCCCTCTATCCGGTCACCACGGTCCGTCTATCCGGTCACCACGGTCCGTCTATCCGGTCACCACGGTCCGTCTATCCGGTCACCACGGTCCCTCTATCCGGTCACCACGGTCCGTCTATCCGGTCACCACGGTCCCTCTATCCGGTCACCACGGTCCCTCTATCCGGTCACCACGGTCCGTCTATCCGGTCACCACGGTCCGTCTATCCGGTCACCACGGTCCGTCTATCCGGTCACCACGGTCCGTCTATCCGGTCACCACGGTCCGTCTATCCGGTCACCACGGTCCGTCTATCCGGTCACCACGGTCCGTCTATCCGGTCACCACGGTCCGTCTATCCGGTCACCACGGTCCCTCTATCCGGTCACCACGGTCCGTCTATCCAGGCCTTTTCATTTGAAGTGGCATTCCATTGCTGTGTGCTAATGAGCCGAACACTGAGATCTGTGTGTAAGCAAAACACATATGTACACGCCTGGCAGTTCCATTACAATCACACACAAAACCAGCATACACATTCACATGCGCATGCATGCACACACACACACACACACACACACACACACACACACACACACACACACACACACACACACACACACACACACACACACACACACACACACACACACACACACACACACACACACACACACACACACACACACAGTTATACGTGCAAGCACACAAACACACACAAGAGATTAAGAGGATAAATGATATAGACAGGGTAAGAGAGGAGAGAGACAAAGAGAGAGAGAGGAGAGAGACAGAGAGATGGAGAGAGCAGGAAAGAGACAGAGAGAGAGAGAGAAAGAGAGAAGAGAGACAGAGAGATGGAGAGAGGAGGAAAGAGACAGAGAGAGGAGAGAGACAGAGAGATGGAGAGAGGATGAAAGAGATGGAGAGAGAGGAGAGAGTCAGAGAGAGACAGAGAGATGGAGAGGAGAGAGACAGAATTAGGCATCCTGTCACCATAGATTACTTTTAGTATAATTGTCTTTGGCATGACTGTCTGGCCTCTCTCAGGCTTTGGCGGAGAAACACACGCTTTGCTGCCATTTTCACAGTCTCTCTGTGTGTGTGTGTGTGTGTGTGTCTACCTTGAGGGAGAGGGAGGGAGGGAGGGAGACAGAGAGGGAGGGAGGGAGACAGAGAGGGAGGGAGACAGAGAGGGAGGGAGGGAGACAGAGAGGGAGGGAGGGAGACAGAGAGGGAGGGAGGGAGACAGAGAGGGAGGGAGGGAGACAGAGAGGGAGGGAGACAGAGAGGGAGGGAGGGAGACAGAGAGGGAGGGAGGGAGACAGAGAGGGAGGGAGGGAGACAGAGAGGGAGGGAGGGAGACAGAGAGGGAGGGAGGGAGACAGAGAGGGAGGGAGGGTTAATAATGTAACATGTGTTGTAATGTAACATGCGTTGTAATGTAACATGTGTTGTAATGTAACATGTGTTCTAATGTAACATGTGTTGTAATGTAACATGTGTTGTAATGTAACATGTGTTGTAATGTGACATGTGTTGGAATGTAACATGTGTTTTAATGTAACATGTGTTGTAATGTAACATGCGTTGTAATGTAACATGCGTTGTAATGTAACATTTGTTGTAATGTAACATGCGTTGTAATGTAACATGTGTTGTAATGTAACATGCGTTGTAATGTAACATGCGTTGTAATGTAACATGTGTTGGAATGTAACATGCATTGTAATGTAACATGTGTTGTAATGTAACATGTGTTGTAATGTAACATGCGTTGTAATGTAACATGTGTTGTAATGTAACATGTGTTGTAATGTAACATGTGTTGTAATGTAACATGTGTTGTAATGCATGTGTTGCAATGTGACATGTGTTGTAATGTAACACGTGTTGTAATGTAACATGTGTTGTAATGTAACATGTGTTGTAATGTAATAATGTAACATGTGTTGTAATGTAACATGTGTTGTAATGTGACATGTGTTGTAATGTAACACGTGTTGTAATGTAACATGTGTTGTAATGTAACATGTGTTGTAATGTAATAATGTAACATGTGTTGTAATGTAACATGTGGTGTAATGTAACATGTGTTGTAATGTAATAATGTAATATGTGTTGTAATGTAACATGTGATGTGATGTAATAATGTAACATGTGTTGTAATGTAACATGTGTTGTAATGTAACATGTGTTGTAATGTAACATTTGTTGTAATGTAATAATGTAATATGTGTTGTAATGTAACATGTGGTGTAATGTAACATGTGTTGTAATGTAATAATGTAACATGTGTTGTAATGTAACATGTGAGGTAATGTAATAATGTAACATGTGTTGTAATGTAACATGTGTTGCAATGTAACATGTGTTGTAATGTAATAATGTAACATGTGTTGTAATGTAACATGTGGTGTAATTTAACATGTGTTGTAATGTAATAATGTAATATGTGTTGTAATGTAACATGTGTTGTAATGTAATAATGTAACATGTTTTGTAATGTAACATGTGGTGTAATGTAACATGTGGTGTAATGTAATAATGTAACATGTGTTTTAATGTAACATGTGTTGTAATGTAACATGTGTTGTAATGTAATACTGTAACATGTGTTGTAATGTAACATGTGGTGTAATGTAACATGTGCTGTAATGTAACATGTGGTGTAATGTAACATGTGTTGTAATGTAACATGTGGTGTAATGTAACATGTGTTTTAATGTAACACGTGGTGTAATGTAACATGTGGTGTAATGTAATAATGTAACATGTGTTGTAATGTAACATGTGGTGTAATGTAACATGTGTTGTAATGTAATAATGTAACATGTGTTGTAATGTAACATGTGGTGTAATGTAACATGTGTTGTAATGTAACATGTGGTGTAATGTAACATGTGTTGTAATGTAATAATGTAACATGTGTTGTAATGTAACATGTATTGTAATGTAACATGTGGTGTAATGTAACATGTGGTGTAATGTAATAATGTAACATGTGTTGTAATGTAACATGTGGTGTAATGTAACATGTGGTGTAATGTAACATGTGGTGTAATGTAACATGTGTTGTAATGTAATAATGTAACATGTGTTGTAATGTAACATGTGGTGTAATGTAACATGTGGTGTATTGTAATAATGTAACATGTGTTGTAATGTAACATGTGGTGTAATGTAACATGTGGTGTAATGTAATAATGTAACATGTGTTGTAATGTAACATGTGTTTCCAATGCCAATAAACCCATATGAATGGAATTTTATTTTAGAGCCATACTCACAGCACTCGAAACCCTCTGGCATAAAATGGCTGCTTTGGCTCACCCAGATACATTCGTAACACTCTCAGTATCTTCATTTCAGCCCCTTTTTTTGTCCTGTTGTATAGTATTTTACATAGTTATTCAAACTCAATCAGCATGACAGAGTGATCTCCAGCCTTGTCCTCGTCAACACTCACGCCTGTGTTAACGAGAGAACCACTGACATGATGTCAGCTGGTCCTTTTGTGGCAGGGCTGAAATGCAGTGGAAAGGTTTTTTTGTGGATTCAGTTCATTTGCATGGCAAAGAGGGACTTTGGAATTAATTGCAATTCATCTGATCACTCTTCATAACATTCTGGAGTATATGCAAATTGCCATCATACAGACTGAGGCAGCAGACTTTGTGAAAATGTATATTTGTGTCATTCTCAACATTTTTGGCCACGACTGTAGTCTCAGAATTAAAGTCTCTCTCTCACTCTCTCTCCTCCCTCCCTACCGCTCTCCCCTAAATGTGCTCTCAACCCGAAACCTACGTCCCGCTCCAACACCCGTGGGGTACAAATGAGTCATCAAGGGACAGAAAAGAACCAAACTAAAAAAGAAATGGCTCACGACAAATCTGTTTGTGTGAAGTTTATTTCCAAAATGCTACATTCACAAATTTTTCCACATTTTGTGTTTTTTCCCCCATCAGAATGCTTCTGGGTACCTTCAACTGGCTTAGTGGCAAAACGCTGTGAATTCATTGGTTAGCTGGAATGAAATGTTAGTGTCCTGAAAATGTAACATGTAAATTCAACACATCATCAATATAACCTCATGCTATAGTGTTTGGTTAGAGTTAGGGTCTTGTCCAAAATGACATTCTATTCTCTATATAGTGCACTACTTTTGACCAGAGTCCCGATCTCATATTAATGTATTGGTACATTTATATATACAGTGGGGGGGAAAGTATTTAGTCAGCCACCAATTGTGCAAGTTCTACCACTTAAAAAGATGAGAGAGGCCTGTAATTTTCATCATAGGTACACTTCAACTATGACAGAAAAAATGAGAAAAAAAAATACAGAAAATCACATTGTAGGATTTTTAATGAATTTATTTGCAAATGATGGTGGAAAATAAGTATTTGGTTACCTACAAACAAGCAAGATTTCTGGCTCTCACAGACCTGTAACTTCTTCTTTAAGAGTCTCTCTCTCTCTCTCTCTCTCTCTCTCTCTCTCTCTCTCTCTCTCTCTCTCTCTCTCTCTCTCTCTCTCTCTCTCTCTCTCTCTCTGTCTCTCTCTCGCTGTCTCTCTCACTGTCTCTCTCTCTCGCTCGCTGTCTCTCTCACTGTCTCTCTCTCTCTCTCTCTCTCTCTGTCTCTCTCTCTCTCTCTCGCTGTCTCTCTCTCTCTCTCTCTCTCGCTGTCTCTCTCACTGTCTCTCTCACTGTCTCTCTCGCTGTCTCTCTCACTGTCTCTCTCTCTCTCTCTCTCTCTCTCTTTCTGCAAAGTTATTTTTGTCATCTCTCAGTATTTAATGGGTGACAGGCTGAGCGAAGAGGGAATATCAGGGTAAAAGTCACCTTTACGTTCAGATCTAGGATCAGCTTACTCTCTCTACATCCTAGCCTTAACCATTAGGGAGAGAACTCAAAGACTGAGATCAGTGTTTAAAGGTAAAATCTACTGCTCAGGGCTTCAGCAGAGGTAAGGGTGAGGAAACTTTTGCCCATAGTTAAGATGACTGCTGGCCTCTCAAATCTGCCCTTAAGGAATATGGTGTTTTTTTGTCTGTACTGTCCCTGACCTTTGTCTGTACTGTCCCTGACACACACACACACACACATACACACACACAGTCTTGTACAGCTAACCTTGTGGGGACATACAATTCAGTCCCATTCAAAATCCTATTTTCCCTAACCCTAATCCTAACCCGTACTCTTACCCTAACCTTAACCCTAACCCTAACCCAAATACCTCAACTTTATCCTAACCCTAAACCTAACCCTAGCTCCTAACCCTAACCCTACAACTAACCCTAGCTCCTAACCTTAATATTTAACTTAATTCTAACCCTAACACTAATTCTAACCTTAACCCTAAACCCCCTAGAAATAGCATTTTACCTTGTGGGGACCAACAAAATGTCCCCAGCTGGTCAACTTTTTGTTCGTTTACTATTCTTGTAGGGTCTTCTGGTCCCCACAAGAATAGTTAAACACGTCCACACACACACGTCCACACACGTCCACACACACACACACACACACACACACACACACACACACACACACACACACACACACACACACACACACACACACACACACACACACATACACACACACACACACACACACACACACACACACAACCTATAATGCCAGCGGTCTGTTTATCTTCTCTTCTATAAATCCTCCATATTTCCTTCCCTCTTCTAAATCCCTGTGGTTATGTAAGAAAGAGATAAGAGAGGAGGAGGAGGAGGAGGAGAGGAGAGGAGAGGAGGAGGAGGAAAGGTGAGGTGGACAGCAGAAGGAGAGGAGGGAGGGAGGAGAGGAGGGGAGTAGGAGAGGAGGAAGAGAGGAGAGGAAGGGGAGAGGAGAGGAGGAAGAGAGGAGAGGAAGGGGAGAGGAGAGGAGGAAGAGAGGAGAGGAGGGGGAAGGGGATGGGAAGGGGAGAGGAGAGGAGGGAAGTAGGAGAGGAGGGGGAAGGGGATGGGAAGGGGAGAGGAGAGGAGGAAGAGAGGAGAGGAAGGGGAGAGGAGAGGAGGAAGAGAGGAGAGGAAGGGGATGGGAAGAGGAGAGGAGGAAGAGAGGAGAGGAGGGGGAAGGGGATGGGAAGAGGAGAGGAGGAAGAGAGGAGAGGAGGGGGAAGGGGATGGGAAGAGAAGAGGAGGAAGAGAGGAGAGGAGGAAGAGAGGAGGAAGAGAGGAGAGGAGGGGGAAGGGGATGGGAAGAGAAGAGGAGGAAGAGAGGAGGTGGAAGGGGATGGGAAGATTAATTGCAGTGTAGAGGAACTGCTGCTGAGCGGGTAATTAAGTAGACTCTGCTAACCTTATGGGAGATGAGAGGTTTTCACTGTCCTGGAGCTACCCTACCGTATCGCCCCTCTTCCTTTCTGTCTTTCTTTCTTTCCTCGCTCGCTCTCTCTTTCCCTCTCTCTCTCGCTCCCGCTCTCTATCTTCCCTCTCTCTTCCTCTCCCTCTCTCTTTGTCTCTGTTTCTATGCAGATCACACATCAAGCTTCTGATTCCTCTCCCTCTTTTCTGATTGGTTGTTGTGGATTTATGAATGATTGTTGTCATTCTGTTCATTCAGATTCTGATGATTCTTGTTATTATTATGCTGTTTTGGAGCGCCTTCCCTTTCACTCCCTGACAACACATACCAAAACACACACACACACACACACACACACACACACACACACACACACACACACACACACACACACACACACACACACACACACACACACACACACACACACACACACACGTGCAAACTCCTCCCCTTTCTAACCACAGTCCCTCCCCTCACAACTGGCTATTATGTAACACAAGTCTCTGGGTATTAGTTATGCAAATTTCATACATTTGTATTAATGTGCAATTTCTCTCTCTCTTTCTCTCCCTCCTTTTTTCTCTCCCTCCCTCTGTCTGCATCACTCCCTCTGTATCTTTCCCAACCCTCTGCCATCTCTTCTCTTTCTCCATCTCACTCTCGCTCTCTACCTCTCTTCTCCGCTCTCTACCTCTCTACCTCCCTCCATCCCTCTCCATCATCCCCTCCTCTCCCTCACCTCCTCTCTACCTCTCCTTTCCCTCCATCCCTCTCCATCGCCCCCTCCTCTCCCTCACCTCCTCTCTACCTCTCCTTTTCCTCCATCCCTCTCCATCATCTCCTCCTCTCCCTCACCTCCTCTCTACCTCTCCTTTCCCTCCATCCCTCTCCATCATCTCCTCCTCTCCCTCACCTACTCTCTACCTCTCCTTTCCCTCCATCCCTCTCCATCATCTCCTCCTCTCCCTCACCTCCTCTCTACCTCTCCTTTCCCTCCATCCCTCTCCATCATCTCCTCCTCTCCCTCACCTACTCTCTACCTCTCCTTTCCCTCCATCCCTCTCCATCATCTCCTCCTCTCCCTCACCTCCTCTCTACCTCTCCTTTCCCTCCATCCCTCTCCATCATCCCCTCCTCTCCCTCACCTCCTCTCTACCTCTCCTTTCCCTCCATCCCTCTCCATCGCCCCCTCCTCTCCCTCACCTCCTCTCTACCTCTCCTTTCCCTCCATCCCTCTCCATCATCTCCTCCTCTCCCTCACCTCCTCTCTACCTCTCCTTTCCCTCCATCCCTCTCCATCATCCCCTCCTCTCCCTCACCTCCTCTCTACCTCTCCTTTCCCTCCATCCCTCTCCATCGCCCCCTCCTCTCCCTCACCTCCTCTCTACCTCTCCTTTCCCTCCATCCCTCTCCATCATCTCCTCCTCTCCCTCACCTCCTCTCTACCTCTCCTTTCCCTCCATCCCTCTCCATCGCCCCCTCCTCTCCCTCACCTCCTCTCTACCTCTCCTTTCCCTCCATCCCTCTCCATCATCTCCTCCTCTCCCTCACCTCCTCTCTACCTCTCCTTTCCCTCCATCCCTCTCCATCATCCCCTCCTCTCCCTCACCTCCTCTCTACCTCTCCTTTCCCTCCATCCCTCTCCATCGCCCCCTCCTCTCCCTCACCTCCTCTCTACCTCTCCTTTCCCTCCATCCCTCTCCATCATCTCCTCCTCTCCCTCACCTCCTCTCTACCTCTCCTTTCCCTCCATCCCTCTCCATCATCTCCTCCTCTCCCTCACCTCCTCTCTACCTCTCCTTTCCCTCCATCCCTCTCCATCATCTCCTCCTCTCCCTCACCTCCTCTCTACCTCTCCTTTCCCTCCATCCCTCTCCATCGCCCCCTCCTCTCCCTCACCTCCTCTCTACCTCTCCTTTTCCTCCATCCCTCTCCATCGCCCCCTCCTCTCCCTCACCTCCTCTCTACCTCTCCTTTTCCTCCATCCCTCTCCATCGCCCCCTCCTCTCCCTCACCTCCTCTCTACCTCTCCGTTCCCTCCATCCCTCTCTCCAGCCACTACCATCTTGGACGCGGAGTCGAAGCGTAGCGCAGCGTCGTCGGTGACGACGGCGGCGGCCCACTTCCGGTCTCCATGGCAACAGAGTGTTAATGTGTTTGGCTCGTGGAGCAGGCCGGACTGTGTTCAGGAGTTACACCAGGAGGCTCAGCTTAACCTGCAGAGTCTGCTGCAAGGTACAGTAACTAACCCTGGGAGGGGGGGGGGAGTGTGTGAGTGGAGTGTGTGTGTGTGTGTGTGTGTCTGGAGTGTGTGTGTGTTTTTGAGTGGAGTGGAGTGTGTGTGGGGGGGGGATTGAAGAAGGAGGAGACGAGGGGTTCTGTGCTACAGCTGCCGTGTTTTTATGCGATTGTGTGTGTGTGTGTGTGTGTGTGTGTGTGTGTGTGTGTGTGTGTGTGTGTGTGTGTGTGTGTGTGTGTGTGTGTGTGTGTGTGTGTGTGTGTTGTTACTTGTGTGGGTGTGCTTGCATTTTCCCTTGCGCTTTTTCTCTTATTCGTTCCCCTCCGGTGCAGCGATGTTGATGTTTTTTTGCTTTCATCCCTCTCTCCCACTTCCTCTCTTCTCTCCGTCTCTCTTCCTCCGCTCTCTCCCTCTCTCCCACTTCCTCTCTTCTCTCCGTCTCTCTTCCTCCGCTCTCTCCCTCTCTCCCACTTCCTCTCCCTCTTCTCTCCGTCTCTCTTCCTCCGCTCTCTCCCTCTCTCCCACTTCCTCTCCCTCTTCTCTCCGTCTCTCTTCCTCCGCTCTCTCCCTCTCCCACTTCCTCTCCCTCTTCTCCCACTTCCTCTCCCTCTTCTCTCCGAAATTTATGTTCCTTCCTCCGCTCTCTCCCTCTCCCTCCCTCCCTTTGACCAGACCACAGGGCTCTATATAGGGAATAGGGTGCTATTTGGGAAGCAGGTATGTTAAGCCGTTCCTCGTCCCTTTATTCAATGAACAGATGAATGAATGAATGAACTTAATTACTTTCTGCCGATGATCATCATCACATACCTTTTTCCTTCCATCTCTTCCACTATTTCTCTCTCTCTCTTTCTTTCTTTCTTCAGTCTCTCTCTCTCTCTCTCTTTTTCTCTTTCTTCAGGTCTCTCTCTCTCTCTCTGTCTCGCTCTCTCTCTTTCTTTCAGTCTCTCTCTCTTTCTTTATTTCTCTCTTGCTCTCTCTCTCTCTCTATTTCAATTCAATTCAATTCAATTCAATTCAATTCAAGGGGCTTTATTGGCATGGGAAACATGTGTTAACATTGCCAAAGCAAGTGAGGTAGATAATATACAAAAGTCAAATAAACAATAAAAAATGAACAGTAAACATTACACATACAGAAGTTTCAAAACAATAAAGACATTACAAATGTCATATTATATATATATGCAGTGTTGTAACAATGTACAAATGGTTAAAGCACACAAGTTAAAGTAAATAAACATAAGTATGGGTTGTATTTACAATGGTGTTTGTTCTTCACTGGTTGCCCTTTTCTGGTGGCAACAAGTCACAAATCTTGCTGCTGTGATGGCACACTGTGGAATTTCACCCAGTAGATATGGGAGTTTATCAAAATTGGATTTGTTTTCGAATTCTTTGTGGATCTGTGTAATCTGAGGGAAATATGTCTCTCTAATATGGTCATACATTGGGCAGGAGGTTAGGAAGTGCAGCTCAGTTTCCACCTCATTTTGTGGGCAGTGAGCACATAGCCTGTCTTCTCTTGAGAGCCATGTCTGCCTACGGCGTCCTTTCTCAATAGCAAGGCTATGCTCACTGAGTCTGTACATAGTCAAAGCTTTCCTTAAGTTTGGGTCAGTCACAGTGGTTAGGTATTCTGCCACTGTATACTCTCTGTTTAGGGCCAAATAGCATTCTAGTTTGCTCTGTTTTTTTGTTAATTCTTTCCAATGTGTCAAGTAATTATCTTTTTGTTTTCTCATGATTTGGTTGGGTCTAACTGTGCTGTTGTCCTGGGGCTCTGTGGGGTGTGTTTGTGTTTGTGAACAGAGCCCTAGGACCAGCTTGCTTAGGGGACTCTTCTCCAGGTTCATCTCTCTGTAGGTGATGGCTTTGTTATGGAAGGTTTGGGAATCGCTTCCTTTTAGGTGGTTGTAGAATTTAACGGCTCTTTTCTGGATTTTGATAATTAGTGGGTATCGGCCTAATTCTGCTCTGCATGCATTATTTGGTGTTCTACATTGTACACGGAGGATATTTTTGCAGAATTCTGCATGCAGAGTCTCAATTTGGTGTTTGTCCCATTTTGTGAAATCTTGGTTGGTGAGCGGACCCCAGACCTCACAACCATAAAGGGCAATGGGCTCTATGACTGATTCAAGTATTCTTAGCCAGATCCTAATTGGTATGTTGAAATTTATGTTCCTTTTGATGGCATAGAATGCCCTTCTTGCCTTGTCTCTCAGATCGTTCACAGCTCTGTGGAAGCTACCTGTGGTGCTGATGTTTAGGCCGAGGTATGTATAGTTTTTTGTGTGCTCTAGGGCAACGGTGTCTAGATGGAATTTGTGGTCCTGGCGACTGGACCTTTTTTGGAACACCATTATTTTGGTCTTACTGAGATTTACTGTCAGGGCCCAGGTCTGACAGAATCTGTGCAGAAGATCTAGGTGCTGCTATAGGCCCTCCTTGGTTGGTGACAGAAGCACCAGATCATCAGCAAACAGTAGACATTTGACTTCGGATTCTAGTAGGGTGAGACCGGGTGCTGCAGACTGTTCTAGTGCCCGCGCCAATTCGTTGATATATATGTTGAAGAGGGTGGGGCTTAAGCTGCATCCCTGTCTCACCCCACGACCCTGTGTGAAGAAATGTGTGTGTTTTTTGCCAATTTTAACCGCACACTTGTTGTTTGTGTACATGGATTTTATGATGTCGTATGTTTTACCCCCAACACCACTTTCCATCAATTTGTATAGCAGACCCTCATGCCAAATTGAGTCGAAGGCTTTTTTGAAATCAACAAAGCATGAGAAGACTTTGCCTTTGTTTTGGTTTGTTTGGTTGTCAATTAGGGTGTGTAGGGTGAATACATGGTCTGTTGTACGGTAATTTGGTAAAAAGCCAATTTGACATTTGCTCAGTACATTGTTTTCATTGAGGAAATGTACGAGTCTGCTGTTAATGATAATGCAGAGTATTTTCCCAAGGTTACTGTTGACGCATATTCCACGGTAGTTATTGGGGTCAAATTTGTCTCCACTTTTGTGGATTGGGGTGATCAGTCCTTGGTTCCAAATATTGGGGAAGATGCCAGAGCTAAGGACGATGTTAAAGAGTTTTAACCTGTCTAGGATGAGGGTGCCGCTAGCGGCACTCCCCCCCCACCCCCACTGAAAAACCAGTGCCGCGAAATTCAAAAAAAATATTTTTTTAAAATATTTAACTTTCACACATTAAAGTCCAATACAGCTAATGAAAGACACAGATCTTGTGAATCCAGCCAACATGTCCGATTTTTAAAATGTTTTACAGGGAAGACACAATATGTAAAGATGTACATCTATTACCTAAAAACACATTAGCATAATCCACCATCTTTTATTTGTCCACCAACACCAGTAGCTATCACCAATTCGGCTAAACTAAGATATTTATAGCCCCTAACCAAGAAAAAAACTCATCAGATGACAGTCTGATAACATATTTATGGTATGGGATAGGTTTTGTTAGAAAAAAGTGCATATTTCAGGTAGATGGCATAGGTTACAATTGCACCCACCGTCACAAATGGACTAGAAAAACTACATTGAGCAACGTGTTTACCTACTTACTAATCATCAAACATTTCGTAAAAATACACAGCATACACTAATCGAAAGACACAGATCCTGTGAATACAGACAATATTTCAGATTTTCTAAGTGTCTTACAGCGAAAACACAATAAATCGTTATATTAGCATAGCACATAGCACATAGCAGCCCAGCATTGATTCTAGCCAAAGTGAGCGATAAAAGTCAACATCGCCAAAATATATTAATTTTTTCACTAACCTTCTCAGAATTCTTCAGATGACACTCCTGTAACATCATATTACACAATCCATATAGAGTTTGATCGAAAATGTTTATATTTAGCCACCAAAATCATGGTTAGACAATGTGAAATGTAGCCCAGCTGGTGAGAAAATGTCCGTGCGCCACTTAGACAGTGATCTACTCTTATACATAAATACTCATAAACGTGACTAAAAAATATAGGGTGGACAGGGATTGATAGACAATTTAATTCTTAATACAATCGCGGAATTACATTTTTTAAATTATCCTTACTTTTCAATACAGTTTGCGCCAAGCGAAGCTACGTCAAAAAACATGGCGTCCTAAGCCACTAACATTTTTCGACAGAAACACGATTTATCATAATAAAAATTTCCTACTTTGAGCTGTTCTTCCATCAGTATCTTGGGCAAAGGATCCTTTCTTGGGTCCAATCGTCTTTTGGTGGAAAGCTGTCCTCTTGCCATGTGGAAATGCCAACTGCGTTCGGGATGAACTGGAAGCGTGCCCAGCAATTCACAGCGTTTCAGAAATAAATGTCCCAAAATCGCACTAAACGAATATAAATTGCTATAAAACGCTTTAAATTAACTACCTTATGATGTTTTTAACTCCCATAACGAGTAGAAACATGACCCGAGTAATATTACTCCCTCCACTAATGCTTGGAACAGGTGCGGGTCGGTGTCCTCTAGGCGCATGACGCAGCTCCAAAAGAGTGACTAGCCTCAGGGTTTTTTAATTTGTAGTGCCTGTGAACGCGCAATCGACCCCATTCAAATCGTCATCACGTAAAGGCATCCAGGGGAAGACGTAAGCAGTGTCCGTATACTCATAGCAATAACAGTGCCCTTTTAACTGACTCCAGATCAGGGGCCAAAATTTCTGAAATCTGACTCCATGTCAGGGAAATTGCTGTAGAATGGGCTCTGTTCCACTTAGAGACAAAATTTCAACTCCTATAGAAACTATAGACTGTTTTCTATCCAATAATAATAATAATATGCATATTGTACGATCAAGGATTTTGTGGGAAGCCGTTTCAAAAATTACACGATTAGCATAAATAGTCACAACAGCGCCCCCATCCTCAACAGGTTAATATAGCCAATTGGAATTTGTTGTCTGTATATTTGATCATTTCATTAAGGATACCATCAACACCACAGGCCTTTTTGGGTTGGAGGGTTTTTATTTTGTCCTGTAACTCATTCAAGGTAATAGGAGAATCCAGTGGGTTCTGGTAGTCTTTAATAGTTGATTCTAGGATTTGTATTTGATCATGTATATGTTTTTGCTCTTTATTCTTTGTTATAGAGCCAAAAAGATTGGAGAAGTGGTTTACCCATACATCTCCATTTTGGATAGATAATTCTTCGTGTTGTTGTTTGTTTAGTGTTTTCCAATTTTCCCAGAATTGGTTAGGGTCTATGGATTCTTCAATTACATTGAGCTGATTTCTGACGTGCTGTTCCTTCTTTTTCCGTAGTGTATTTCTGTATTGTTTTAGTGATTCACCTATAGTGAAGGCGTAGACTCAGGTTTTCCGGGTCTCTATGTTTTTGGTTGGACAGGTTTCTCAATTTATTTCTTAGATTTTTGCATTCTTTATCAAACCATTTGTCATTGTTGTTCATTTTCTTCGGTTTTCTATTTGAGATTTTTAGATTTGATAGGGAAGCTGAGAGGTCAAATATATTGTTAAGACTTTCTACTGCCAAGTTTACACCTTCACTATTGCAGTGGAACGTTTTACCCAGGAAGTTGTCTAAAAGGGATTGAATTTGCTGTTGCCTAATTGTTTTTTGGTAGGTTTCCAAACTGCATTCCTTCCATCTATAGCATTTCTTAATGTTACTCAGTTCCTTTGGCTTTGATGCCTCATGATTGAGTATTGCTCTGTTCAAGTAGACTGTGATTTTGCTGTGGTCTGATAGGGGTGTCAGTGGGCTGACTGTGAACGCTCTGAGAGACTCTGGGTTGAGGTCAGTGATAAAGTAGTCTACAGTGCTACTGCCAAGAGATGAGCTATAGGTGTACCTACCATAGGAGTCCCCTCGAAGCCTACCATTGACTATGTACATACCCAGCGTGCGACAGAGCTGCAGGAGTTGTGACCCGTTTTTGTTGGTTATGTTGTCATAGTTGTGCCTAGGTGGGCATATGGGGGAGGGAATGCTGTCACCTCCAGGTAGGTGTTTGTCCCCCTGTGTGCTGAGGGTGTCAGGTTCCTGTCCAGTTCTGGCATTTAGGTCGCCACAGACTAATACATGTCCCTGGGCCTGGAAGTGATTGATTTCCCCCTCCAGGATGGAGAAGCTGTCTTCATTAAAGTATGGGGATTCTAGTGGGGGGATATAGGTAGCACACAGGAGGACATTTTTCTCTGTTAAGATAATTTCCTTTTGAATTTCTAGCCAAATGTAAAATGTTCCTGTTTTGATTAATTTAATGGAGTGAGTTAGGTCTGCTCTATACCAAATTAGCATTCCCCCTGAGTCCCTTCCCTGTTTCACACCTGGTAGTTTGGTGGATGGGACTACCAGCTCTCTGTAACCTAGAGGGCAACTAGTGGGTCCGTCTCCTCTATACCATGTTTCTTGCAGGATGACAATGTCTGCATTACCGATTTCTTTGGTGAAGTCCGGGTTCCTGCTCTTTAGACTAAAGGCAGATGACCTCAGACCTTGGATATTCCAGGATGATATAGTGAAGGCTTTTTGTTCCATAAAGTGTCCAATGTTGTTGGTCGGGGTTTGGTCTCAGGCCAGTAAGTGTGAGCAGAGCCTGCTGAGCATTCTGTTGTTGACTGTACTTGAATTGCTTAGTGTAATTGCTTAGTGTGTGTGTGTGTGTGTGTGTGTGTGTGTGTGTGTGTGTGTGTGTGTGTGTGTGTGTGTGTGTGTGTGTGTGTGTGTGTGTGTGTGTGTGTGTGTGTGTGTGTGTGTGTGTGTGTGTGTGTGTGTGTGTGGATAAAGTTTAGGTATCTGGCTTCTGGCAGTGTTTGTGTTGAAACATGTTTACACAATAAACTGCAGGAGCATCTACACATTCTGTAATACATAGATGATATCATTATTCTAATACAGTATACAACAGTGGGGTACTGTACTCAGCACCCCAACCAGGCAAGCCACACACACACACAGAAACACACAGACACAGTACTCAGCACCCCAACCAGGCAAGCCACACACACACACACACACACACACACAGACATAGTACTCAGCACCCCAACCAGGCAAGCCACACACACACACACACACACACAGACACAGTACTCAGCACCCCAACCAGGCAAGCCACACACACACACAGAAACACACACAGACACAGTACTCAGCACCCCAACCAGGCAAGCCACACACACACACACACACACACAGACACAGTACTCAGCACCCCAACCAGGCAAGCCACACACACACACAGAAACACACACAGACACAGTACTCAGCACCCCAACCAGGCAAGCCACACACACACACACACACACACAGACACAGTACTCAGCACCCCAACCAGGCAAGCCACACACACACACACACACACACACAGACACAGTACTCAGCATCCCAACCATGCAAGCCACACACACACACAGAAACACACAGACACAGTACTCAGCATCCCAACCAGGCAAGCCACACACACAGAAACAGTACTCAGCACCCCAACCATGCAAGCCACACACACACACACACACACACACACACAGAAACACACAGAAACAGTACTCAGCACCCCAACCATGCAAGCCACACACACACACAGAAACACACAGACACAGTACTCAGCACCCCAACCATGCAAGCCACACACACACACACACACACACACACACACACACACACACACACACACACACACACACACACACACACACACACACACACACACACACACACACACACACACACACACACACACACACCACACACACACACACACACACACACACACACACACACACACACACACGCTAGCCCCAATAGCCCCTCTCTCCATCCTTCCCTCTACTGTGGTGTACCCTACTAACAGTAACTGTATGGACTAGCTGTGTGGATCTCTCTCTGCTCTCCTCCCTCTATCTCTTGTCTGGTGACTTGAGCTGGAGTGGCGTCACACATCTCGCTAATTGGCTAATTCTTCTCTGTGTGTGTTCTGTGTATTCAGTTGAATGATTCCATTTTAGTATTTATAGCAGAACCAACAGTAGCTAGCAAGTAATACGGTCATAGCAACTCCAGGCTCTGCGTCCCAAATTCCCCACATAGTGCACTACTTTTGACCCTATGAGCCCTGGTCAAAAGCAGTGCACTACGTAGGGACTAGGGTACCATTTGACTCACTGCCCTGTAACTTTAGCGTCAGCATATTTTACTATAAATCTCATATGTTTTAATGGGGGAAATGTTAGCATGGTTATGCTAATTAGAACAGGATTAAATACGTTTTCCGTGCGGGAATGCTGACGCTACGTTAGCCTGAGGTGTGAGACAGATAATGTATCCCAAATAGCACCCTATTCCCTACGTAGTGCACTACTTTTGACCAGGGAGCCCTGTGGCTTCTGGTCAAAAAGTAGTGCACTGTATAGGCAAAGAGACAGTGTTGGGATGCTCAGTCATGTCTAGGGAGAGAGCTGATGTTATCCTTGATTCCAACAAACTCACTTTCCTCCATATTTGTATTATTTACAGTCAAAAATCTCATAGAGACAAACGTATTTTTCAACCTATTTTTCATAAGAGACCTGGTGTTTTACTTGTGAATTTGTTGTTGGTCTTTCATCACTTCTGCACATTGCAGATTTCATTTAACTGTTATCACTCACCATATAGTCGTCTGTGCTCCTTGCAAAGCCACCATAGAATGGTAGAACCTCTCTTGTTCTGCTATTTCTATACTGTGATGCATATTCCTACATTCACAGGGAAGTGTCTGTCTGTACCTTACATTAAGAGCAGCTTTGGATGAGAACCGGCACTCGTACCGTTGTGTTGAATAGACTGAAAGTTTCACTGTCTGTTTTATAGCGGAACATCTGTCTGTTGACGTTAGCTACAGTCTGAGAGACTGTGTGTGTGTGTGTGTGTGTGTGTGTGTGTGTGTGTGTGTGTGTGTGTGTGTGTGTGTGTGTGTGTGTGTGTGTGTGTGTGTGTGTGTGTGTGTGTGTGTGTGTGTGTGTGTGTGTGCGTGCGTGCGTGCGTGCGTGCGTGCGTGCGTGCGTGCGTGCGTGCGTGCGTGCGTGCGTGCGTGCGTGCGTGTGTGCCTGTGTGTCAGGTCTGCTGCTTCCGATAGTTAGACTAATACATTAAACAGAAGCACTGGCATAGATTTAAGTTTTCAACAACAAAAAAATTGCACCACAAAGCAGATTTTATCTAGCCTGGTCCCAGATATGGTTGTGCTCTTTCTAACTCAATTCAATTGGTTAAGTGTCAAAAGCCAAACATTTTTTTGGTCAAGACAAGGAGTTTACATGATTGCATATACGGACTGGCACTCAGGCTATATTTCATTACAGTGCAGCAAATGCAACACAACATGTGTGGAAATGTAATCAACAAAGTCATAAAGAAGTTGCTGCTGGTACTCTCATTCATTCCACATTCACCATAAAGGATACTAGTAAGGTAGCTTTGTAAGGTACCTGACTACAAACAGTAGCACATGTTCAACTTCCCCTTAAAGAGTGCTAACTGAGGATGTTACATTTGCTGTTACTGTCTCTTGTCCTCGTAATAAAAAAAAAAGGTTAAATTAAGAAGTAAAGTTAGGTGTTCAAGTTGCCAGATTTGTTTTCTTTAGCCAGACTAGATCCAGACCTGGCAACCACAGGATCCCAGTAAGAAGGTCATTATTGTTCAAACTAGAATCAGTTGCCAGGTCTGCCCCTCTTCTCTGGTCAGGGGATTCACTCCAGGCCATTGTTGATTAAAGGGCTGTTCCATTGTCTCCGGGATACTGGAATTGCTAGGCAACCCTACACTGGGAGGAAGGCATCCGTATTGTCCCAGAGAGCAAGTTCACTTGCAACCCCCTCCCAAACCCTTTACCCCCTTCAAACCCCCCCCCCCCCCCCAAAAAAAAAAGAGTTTGGGGGCGGGCCAGGGCTTGGGGTGGGTTGTGTGTTTGCATGTGTGTGTTTGCATGTGTGTGTTTGCGTGTGTGTGTGTGTGTGTGTGTGTGTGTGTTTACGTGTGTGTGTTGGGGGGAGTATGGGGTTGCAGGGATGAGTGGAGAGGGGGTGGGGTTAGGGGAGTGGAGGAGTGTGTTTTGGGGCAAAATAATGGCTAGTGGGGGTGTTTTGGGAGTTTTGGAGGGGGTTGTGGAATGGTAATCAGTATGTTTACAATGGCCTGGGGGGGAGTCCTGAGGAGAGTGGGAAACATGAGGAGAGAAAGAGAGAGAGAAGCAGGGGGAGAGAGAGAGAGAGCAACAAGGGGCAAGAAAGAAAGAGAGAGAGGCAGGAGAAAAAGAGAAAGGAGGTGGAGAGAGAGGAGGTGGAGAGAGAGGAGGTGGATAGAGTATGCAGTGAGCCAGACTAGAGGTGGATGCCACATTTAGTTTTTTTGTGTTGGGTCTCCACTCCTCCAAGCTTCCACTCTGCCAGCAGGCTAACTGGCTGGTATCTCTGGAGTGTGTATTTACTGCATGTGACTAACTGGTGTTTCTGCTTTGAACAGACTTCAAGAAGCAGCTAACGGGACGGATGTTCTGCAACTTGACTAACTCTGATGTGTGTGTGTGTGTGTGTGTGTGTGTGTGTGTGTGTGTGTGTGTGTGTGTGTGTGTGTGTGTGTGTGTGTGTGTGTGTGTGTGTGTGTGTGTGTGTGTGTCTGTGTGTGTGTGTGCGTGCGTGCGTGCGTGCGTGCGTGTGTGTGTGCGTGCGTGTGTGTGTGTTCGTTCCTACAGACTTTGAAGAGCAGCTGTATGACACCAAGTTAACAGGCCAGACGTTCCGCCACCCCACAGTGTCTTCCCAGAGTTCTGACGATACGTCCACCACCCTGAGTCGTTCCCCTATAACCCTCAACAACAAGAGACCTGAATTCATCTTCCTGGTAAATATTTACACCTTTATTTAACTTTACAGTTACCTACTTACTTACCTACTTAAATTATGTTGCACAATGATGTAAGTCAATAAGTGATCCTTTTAGTTAATATATGATATATCTGGGCTTGAAGTACCAAATCTGCTTGTGTGACTTCAGATGTTTCAGAGAGTCTTTACGTGTCTTTTCCTGTGAGATGACGTGCAAATTTGTTTCAGAGCTGGGTTTTATGTCAATGTTACCTATTTATTGGCGACTGTTTATTAATCAAAAAACGCCTGCTTCAAAGTTCTTTCTACTCGCGAGTCGTCTGAGAGCCAAACCGCTTTTTTCAATAGTCTACACTTGGGTTTCCACGAGATAAAACCATCAAAATGGGCTATATTGTACAAATTCATGAAAACAAAAATGTGTTTTTTGGGGGTCTTCATTTATGGTTAGGGTCAGGCTAAGGTTAGGAGTATGGATAATGTTAGGGTTAAAGTGACAGGTTTAAAATCTGGTTTTAAGAACAGAACATGTAGAGAAAGACGTGGTTTGGGACTTTGTGGCTGTGGTAACTAGTGACAACCCTACACTTGGCCGCCTTGCCATGGAGCAAATTAAAATAAGGGGTGTAAACTAATGTTTTACCACCTCCCCATTTTTTACCAGAAAATTATCATAATCCGTTTTCTCATTTGTTAAGTTGCTCTTATTTGTTAGCTAGTCTGCGTAAAACAAAATATATAACATTTTTATAAATGTTAAAATTTCGTGATATGATTGCATTTTAGATCCCCACTCCCCCCGTTAACCCAAGATGAATGGTTTGACCTTGTTTTGCATGGCTCTGGGTGTGCAGGGTTGACTCATTCCATTGATCCTAAGGGGAAATGTCCACCGACCCGGGGCACCGGGCCATGTGAAACGAACTTGCCCATTGCTTCAATATACGCTCCAAACTGTTCAATCATTAGGCTATCCATATTACCGGAGCTTCTATTCTGTCTATTTCTATGGCGGAGTCGAGGCCGCAATTTAGATAACGCATCAATATATAGCTGCGAAATGTAGATAACGCATCAATATATAGCTGCGAAATTTAGATAACGCATCAATATATAGCTGAGAAATTTAGATAACGCATTGGGGCAGCAAGTAGCCTCGTGGTTAGAGTATTGGGCCAGTAACTGAAAGGTTGCTGAAACAAATCCCTGGGCTGACAAGGTAAAAATCTGCTGTTCTGCTCCTGAACAAGGCAGTTAACCCACTGTTCCTAGGCCGCCATTGTAAATAAGAATTTATTCTTAACTGACTTGCCTAGTTAAATAATATTTTTTTTTATATATAGCTGCACAATGTAGATAATGCATTGATTTATAGCTAGCTAGCGTGGTGAAATGATAACAGAGTGAACATAGAATATAGCTATTTGATCATGTCCGTTTGCATGTGCAAATATTAATGAATTCTGGAATCCGCCACGGTTTCACTGGAATTTTCAAGCGGCAAGAGTCCACTGTGTCTTTTCTGCATTAAAATACCTCCAAATATATTTTTTATCATTTATTTTTGTGAGCCGCTTTTTGCCATTGAAATACTCAGTCTGATTGTGGGGCGTGTTGATACAAATTTAAAGATATTTACATAAACAGCCCTGATTGGCGGATAGGATCGTCTAGACTCTAGAGTCAACTCACTCCACTTACCCCTTCAAAGTAGGAGGATACATATGCAAATCAACGATGGCTTGTCATTGGTCAGAATAATCAGATCAGATTGTGATGTCATGCTGTGGGCCAAAACTCCACCCCCCTTGAACAGGATGAAATTCCAAGTGGTTTTTTTTTCTCCAAAAGCTCTTACACTAAAAGGGCATTATCATCATTTTCACCATTTCTGTGTAATTATGAGTTCAAAGTGTGGAAATATCATTGGAAATCTCATTTTTGACTTCACTGCCCCTTTAAGTATTTTTTCTCCAATTTATGCTTTGACTCAGTTAACAGAATATGAACTTTTAAAAGTGAGATTTTCACTGGACAGGTACGTTAACTTAACTTTTGCTAGTCCTTTGGTGCCAATTATAGTCCAGATAATAGTTGTTTAAAAACCTTTGCAATTTACTTTGGTAGAATCCTTCTCTCACTGTTTTCCTCAATGTACTATCATGAGATGTCATGAGTTACCTGCATTTTGAAATATTTGCATTATTAATAAGATAATGCATAGATCCCTGAGATTTACTGTAGACTTTAATTTGATATGACTAGTGTTGGGCTCGGCTTACAAGTTAAATACACAACCTTCTTTCTTGGTTTTCCAAATGACATCTCATGTCAGCTTTCTATGTACACGCTGGACATCCCATTAGTTCTCTGAGATACATAGGAGTAGAAATGGTCAACATGTCCTGCAGGGGAGGGGCCATTGAGAGGAAACTTCTTCAAAGGGAATCTTTCTGGATCCACAGGCTCAACACACTGTCTCCTCTTGGCCTGAACGAGGAGTTTGACTTGAAACCATTTTTATAGTTTCAATAAGTCCAAATTGTGTTTTATTTATATCCTAGTTGAATATTGTATGTGTATGTATATCACTATGAATATTGATCACATTA
Organism: Salvelinus fontinalis; assembly: GCF_029448725.1. NCBI lineage: Eukaryota > Metazoa > Chordata > Actinopteri > Salmoniformes > Salmonidae > Salvelinus > Salvelinus fontinalis. The sequence goes on along the minus strand of NC_074700.1, from coordinate 25,174,732 downwards.
TCTGTGTATGATCATATATTTTGATACATTGAATGTTAACATTGTGAAACTATGTTATACATTTCTTTACCTCATGTTTCAGGAAGTGATGTCACTGAGTACTGCCCCTATATATAGGACCTTCCACACCCACCTGGGATATGGATGCCTGACGAAGACCTAAGGGTCAATAAGTTGTAAATAAATATCACCTGGGAGCATGAGCAGCAGTGTGCGCCGTTTTCCAGCCTTCTCCGCTTTCCAACGATTTTGAATCTGAAAAATCTCTCCTCCTCTCCTCTCCTCTCCTCTCCTCTCCTCTCCTCTCCTCTCCTCTCCTCTCCTCTCCTCTCCTCTCATCTCCTATCCTCTCCTCTCATCTCCCTCCCACCCACCCCTTCCCCTCCAGCCGGCGTCTAAGAGGCAGGTGTGTGAGGAGGATGATACCTCCTCAGTAGGAATCAATAGGGGTGTAGACCAGTCCCCCTCTCCATCACCCTGTGGGTCAGATCGCCCTCTGGTGGTGTGGAGTAGTACCTCTCTAGGACCTCCCGTGGCCGAGAAACCCCGCTGGCACCTAGGACAACGGACACCCGCTCACCTGCTGCCCCTCGACGTCACAGGTAGGGCATGGTGTGGAAGGAGTGTGTGGGGGTAGTGTGTGTGTGTGGGGTTAGTGTGTGTGTGTGTGTGTGTGGGTGTGATATAGCATTCTGATGCTCCAAACCTATTCCTGGTGTTGGCATACATGTTTTAGCAGCACGTGTCCAACCTGGGATGGGATCTGTAATTGGTAGACGGTTCTGATGAGTACGTTGTCGTTTGCATCACGAGCAGTGCCCAACAAAGTATCAAATCCGATTGTTTGAGGCTACCACCACCCCTCCATCCTTTGCTCTCTCTTTTTCTATCCTGCTATCATCCTCACTGCATCTTTCTCTCATTCTATCCTGCTATCATCCCCACTGCATCTCTCTCTCATTCTATCCCGCTATCATCCTCACTGCATCTCTCTCTCATTCTATCCTGCTATCATCCTCACTGCATCTCTCTCTCATTATATCCTGCTATCATCCCCACTGCATCTCTCTCTCATTCTATCCTGCTATCATCCTCACTGCATCCCTCTCTCTTTCTATCCTGCTATCATCCTCACTGCATCCCTCTCTCATTCTATCCTGCTATCATCCTCACTGCATCTCTCTCTCATTATATCCTGCTATCATCCCCACTGCATCTCTCTCTCATTCTATCCTGCTATCATCCTCACTGCATCTCTCTCTCATTCTATCCTGCTATCATCCTCACTGCATTTCTCTCTCTTTCTATCCTGCTATCATCCTCACTGCATCTCTCTCTCTTTCTATCCTGCTATCATCCCCACTGCATATCTCTCTCTCTTTCTATCCTGCTATCATCCTCACTGCATCTCTCTCTCTTTCTATCCTGCTATCATCCTCACTGCATCTCTCTCTCATTATATCCTGCTATCATCCCCACTGCATCTCTCTCTCATTCTATCCTGCTATCATCCTCACTGCATCCCTCTCTCATTCTATCCTGCTATCATCCTCACTGCATCTCTCTCTCATTATATCCTGCTATCATCCCCACTGCATCTCTCTCTCATTCTATCCTGCTATCATCCCCACTGCATCTCTCTCTCATTCTATCCTGCTATCATCCCCACTGCATCTCTCTCTCTTTCTATCCTGCTATCATCCCCACTGCATCTCTCTCTCTTTCTATCCTGCTATCATCCTCACTGCATCTCTCTCTCTTTTTATCCTGCTATCATCCTCACTGCATCTCTCTCTCATTCTATCCTGCTATCATCCCCACTGCATCTCTCTCTCTTTCTATCCTGCTATCATCCTCACTGCATCTCTCTCTCATTATATCCTGCTATCATCCTCACTGCATCTCTCTCTCATTATATCCTGCTATCATCCTCACTGCATCTCTCTCTCATTCTATCCTGCTATCATCCTCACTGCATCTCTCTCTCATTCTATCCTGCTATCATCCTCACTGCATCTCTCTCTCATTCTATCCTGCTATCATCCTCACTGAATTTCTCTCTGTTTCTCACTGTGTCTCACCCCTTGTCATCTTTCTCCCTCTCTCTCCCCCTGCAATATTTTGACAGTGCAGTAGTGTATTTCTGCCTCTGTGTCTCTGAGTTAGGCCAGCTTGGTAAGGTTACGTGTAATAGACTAGCTGGTAAGGTTAGGTGTGATAGATAGACTAGCTGGTAAGGTTAGGTGTGATAGACTAGCTGGTAAGGTTAGGTGTGATAGATAGACTAGCTGGTAAGGTTAGGTGTGATAGACTAGCTGGTAAGGTTAGGTGTGATAGAATGACTAGCTTGGTAAGGTTAGGTGTGATAGATAGGCTAGCTGGTAAGGTTAGCTGTGATAGACTAGCTTGGTAAGGTTAGCTGTGATAGATAGGCTAGCTGGTAAGGTTAGCTGTGATAGACTAGCTTGGTAAGGTTAGCTGTGATAGACTAGCTGGTAAGGTTAGGTGTGATAGACTAGCTTGGTAAGGTTAGCTGTGATAGACTAGCTTGGTAAGGTTAGGTGTGTCAGATAGACTAGCTTGGTAAGGTTAGGTGTGTCAGATAGACTAGCTGGTAAGGTTAGCTGTGATAGACTAGCTTGGTAAGGTTAGCTGTGATAGACTAGCTTGGCAAGGTTAGGGGTAATAGATAGACTCTCTTGGTAAGGTTAGGATTGATAGGTGTGACTGCTGCACCCTCTCTCTTTCTCTCTCTCTCCCCCTCTCTCTTTCTCTCTCTCTCTCCCCCTCTCTCTTTCTCTCTCTCTAGCACTCCGTCTCTCTTTCTCTCTCTCTAGAACTCCCCCTCTCTCTCTCTCTCTCTCTCTCTCTCTCTCTCTCTCTCTCTCTCTCTATCTCACTCTCTCGCTATCCCTCACTCACTATCTCTCTCTGCCATCAGCTCACCATTGCCCTAATGACAGAACAGGTAGCTGTTGCCATGGCAACGCACAGTTCTTCTCAATTGCAGAGAGAGGGAAAGAGAGAGGGAAAGAGAGAGGGAAAGAGAGAGGGAAAGAGAGAGGGAAAGAGAGAGAGACAGAGGTAGGGATGGGGAGAGGGAGGAAAAACAAACTGAAATGCTGGTTCATTTTGACTCCAATGCTTCCCACAGTTGTGTCAAGTTAGCTGGATGTCCTTTGGGCAGTGGACCATCCTTGATACACACGGGAAACTGTTGAGCGTGAAAAACCCCAGCAGTGTTACAGTTCTTGACACAAACCGGTGCGACTGGCACCTACTACCATACCCCGTTCAAAGGCACTCAAATCTTTTGTCTTGTCCATTCATCCTCACATACACAATCCATGTCTCAATTGTCCCATGGCATAAAAATCATTATTTGTAGCTCTTAAGGACCCGCCACTTTTTTTAAATTTTCACCTAAAATGACATACCCAAATCTATCTGCCTGTAGCTCAGAACCTGAAGCAAGGATAAGCATATTCTTGATAACATTTGAAAAATCTGGTAAAAGATAATACAAAGAAGATTTTTTTTTTAAAGAAAAAAAGAATTTGTGACATCATATTTGAAGATGCAAAAGAAAGACCATAATGTATTATTCCAGCCCTGGTGCAATTTAGATTTTGGCCACTAGATGGCAGCAGTGTATGTGCAAAGTTTTAGACTGAGCCAATGAACCATTGCCTTTCTGTTCAAAATGTTGCATCAAGACTGCCCAAATGTACCTAATTGGTTTATTATTAAATGTTCATGTTCATAACTGTGCACTCTCCTCAACAATAGCATAGTATTGTTTCACTGTAATAGCTACTGTAAATTGGACAGTGCAGTTAGATTAACAAGAATGTAAGCTTTCTGCCAATATCAGATACATCTATGTCCTAGGAAATGCTCTTGTTACTTACAACCTCATGCTAATCGCATTAGCCTACATTAGCTCAACCGCGGGGGACCCACCAATCCTGTGAAGGTTATAACCTGTCTCCTCCCCTTCATTGAAGTGGATTTAACAAGTGACATCAATAAGAGATCATAGATTTTACCTGGATTCACCTGGTCAATCTGTATTGGAAAGAGCAGGTGTTCTTAATGTTTTGTACACTCAGTGTAGAATGTAATGGCCCATTGGCCACAGAGGCCAAGTCAACATCTTCTCCACATTGGTTCAACGTCATTTATTTGAAATGACGTGGAAACGACGTTGATTCAACCAGTGTGTGCCCAGTGGGGAGTTACCCCAGGTCTTTTCTCAGGAGCCGTCTCTTAAACTTCAAATAAGGTTTTCGTATTAATGTAGGCAAGCCCAGGAAAATGTTATTCTGATGATAAGTGATCCCTAATTATGAATATGACAACCTTAAATCCTTTCTGTTTTTATCCATGGATAACTTGACTGTCTCTCCCCCTCTCCTCCTTCTCTCCCTAGGTGAGGGTAAAATCCTGGGCGTAGACCTCCTCCAGGGCTCCTGTTCCCCCTCTCTGTCCCTGGGTTGCGGCGTCACCGGTCAGCCCCGGTCTCTGGAGCCCGTCTCAGACACCCCTGTCCAGCACCTTACCCTGAGGAAGACCCACAGTGACCTGGAGCCCAGCCTCAGCCTGCCCCAGTCCCCCCGGATGCCCCCTCCTACTCTGGGCACCATGGACCACTCTGCTACCCTTCTCTGCTCCAACTCCCCGTCTCAGTCCTGGAACGGCCCTAAAGGCTCTACCTTCTCTCCTGGAGTCTGGAGTGAGGCCTATAGTTATAATTTAGCTCCCAATCTGCTAGGGAAGGGACCGGCAACCATGCCCAAAACGGTGGGGATGGTTGGGGGGGTAGGGGGGCAGGGTGGAGGGTTGATGTGCCCCTCTCAGACCAGTTTGGGACTCTCCGGGAGCTCGGGGTCACAGTCTCACTCTAGTTCGTTCACGTCGATATCGGAGCCGTCCGGTCTCAGGCACCCGGTAACCATGGTTATGATGACGGGGAGGCGGAGCGAGACAGAGGGCGCGGCGGCTAGCCCCGCAGGGGAACAGATGGGGTCAGAAAGAGGGGTGGGAGGAGGAGAAAGGGTGGAGAGGTCGGCACATTCCATCGCTGCGGCCAACGCATTCAAGTTCCGCGAGCGCTCTCTCTCCACGCCGACAGACTCCGGTTCGTTCTGCTCCACAGATAACGTCAGTGGCGGGATGTACAGTGTCACTGGGGTAACAGGAGCCGGTAACGGGACGAACGGGGGTGTTCCAACAGAAATGCACAGCCACCACCACTATCAGCTCCGTGGTGAGAGCGGGGAGAGCTACGCCCTCCTGTATCCCAGCGGGAGCTCCGAGGACGGTAGCGCCAGCGTCGACAACATCTCCGTAACCGACGGAAACTTCCCCCAGGACGATCGCCTACGGTTACGCTCTCGCTCCATCTCACTAAAGAAGTCCAAACACAAACCCCCTCCGCCCGTCCGGAGCGTTTCGCTGATGAAGAATTTAGGGGACGCCGATGGGCGTGTGCACGGCCGTGACAAGGGTCACTACAGGGAAGGACGCCCCAAATCCCTCCACATCCCACGGGAACACCTCCAGGACTTCCAGACAGACTTTCACCTACCTGCCTCCTCCTGCCTCTCCAAGCCTGATCTGGAGGATCCCGAGCTGGGCTACGGCGGGATGGACGGGCCCCCTGGCCTGGAGGTCCAGGGACCCAGCAACACAGAGTTCTCCCCAGCCCACTGGCAGCTGGGGGAGTGGAAGTCTTCTGATCCCTACCAGTCATGGTCCGGGTCTAGCACCGCCACAGGGACTACTGTCGTAGACTGTATGAAGGTAAGACTAGTCTAGGCACTTAGGGCCACATCCAGAATTGAGATAAGTTGTTTTAACATGGATTTAAGTGAAACGTTCCACTAAAGGGCATGTTCTGTTGACTTAAGTCCATTTTAAGTTAAGTTAAGTCTGAATAGGGCCCTAAGTACTTTTCTACTTGTGTAAAGCCACAGGGGTTTGTGTGTTGTATGTATTGTGTCATGCAGGGCTCTCTCTTCCTGGAGATCTACAGTCCAACCCCAATTTAACAGTCTGATTCAGCTAACAGTCTTGGTGAGATCTCCAAGAGGAGGGTTGGATAGCGCTGGTGTAATGTAGGATTTTTGCTGATGTACGACCAGGAAGATTATGTTTTTAACCATACATGGCTAATAAAAATGTAATCTTTTCTAATCTAATCCAAGGTTCGAGGCAGTTCAGAGTCTCTCCTCGAATCCCCGTCTACCTCCCGAGCCTCCTCTCCCTCCCTCCTCTCCATCGAGTCGACCAAAGCCTCCTCCCCCTTCAAGCCTACAGGACTCATGTCCCCTTCCAGCGGCTACTCTAGCCAATCAGAGACACCCACGCCCATCACCCCCTCCAATCAGGTCGCAGGAACAACACAAGGGCCCGCCTCCACATTGGGGTGTAAGATGCGCCCCAAAATCCCTGAGAGGAAGTCTTCGCTGCCAGTGACCTCGCCGCGTGACCCAGCCGCCCGGTCGAGGCTTTCCTTCGAGATGCCAGTTAACGCTCATCTAGACTTGTCCTCCATCAAACCGAAACAGAAGGCCAGCAGGCGTCATTCTGACACATCCACTGCAGCCAAGCCTGGTAAACTGAGTTCCGGCAGTCAATCATCTCTCCCCGTGGTGACCACGAACGAGATCCGGAATATCCGCCTGCGTTCCGTCTCCCGTACTGACCTGGAGGACTTCCCAGACGGAGCCTCTGATGACATCATCGAGGAGGAGCAGGGTCTTGACCTTTCCCCCCCGCCTGTCCACCCTGGTGTCAACTCCCTCGTTCCCTCCAAACCCAAGCCTCCGGTCGCGGTGAAACCCCCGTTACCCAAACGGCCCTTCAACCTCCTCCTCAAGTGCCCCTCCTCCTCCCCCATTGCCTCCGACTCCCCCCCTGCCTCCCCCATTGACCCTACCCGGCCCATGCCCAACCCCAGCATTTACATGGTGGTAGGTAGGAAGCCCAAGCTGAAGAAAGCCCTCCCTCCCACCCCCACCAGCCCTTGTGGACCCCATGACCAAACCCAAACCTTCCATCTCCATTACCCCCAGGGTCTTTACAATCTCCCCTCCTTTCCCCACATCCAGTCCCTGTACGACCTCCCTCCTCTCCCCCTGCCCCAGCCACTGCTGGAGGACCCCGCCTTGGAGCCGGAGTTCGACCCAGACTTGGAGCTCCATCTTGGGCCTGAGGGTGGATGGTCGCTTCCCTCTCCCTGTAGTAACCTGGAGGTGGTGGAGACTCAGGATAGGAGCAGGACCCTCCCCAGTAGGATGACCATCTCCTGTCTGGCCGAACTGGACAAGAAGAAACCCAAGGTAGGCCCCAGTCTGTCTGTCTGTCTGTCTGTCTGTCTGTCTGTCTGTCTGTCTGTCTGTCTTTCTCTTTCTTTGTCTCTGTCTCTGTCTCTCTCTCTTTCTCCATCAGTGGCGGTCAGTGCCGTTTACATTTTTTTTAATGAACTTGGCCATTTTTTTCAGACTCTCATTCATCCAGTTCAATGTAACAGCGATAGGTTTAGGCTACTATATGATCCTCAAATTTTCCCCATACCCATCATGAGGTTGCTACAACCTAGCCTATGAATGAAAGTTTACAACGTAGGTGCACACAGGTCGAGAGACAAATTTGAGGTGACACATGGACAGACAGTGACATTCAATACCACCCTCCTGCTTGCATCTAGCTGATATAGGGTGTAATCATTAGTCTAACATTTGCAATCGAGAGTTTCTATTGGACAAATTCAGGTATGCGAATGAATACACCACTGATCACACGTAAACACAGTTCACTTTCATAGCAGCCACATTGTATTCCTTCTTGCATCTATTCGCTCTCCTTTCACCTCTTCCCTTCACTTGTGGACTTCAATACACAACACATCTGCTGTATGTGACTAGTCGAAAAAACCTTTCCAAGCCAAACCACTAACTTACACACAGCCTACGTCGTTGTCACCTTATTAGCTAAAGTAACTTCATAGTCAGTATAGCTAGTAGAACCACCGCGTCAGTAATCCCGCTTCATGCAGTAACGCTGCAGTGTACAGTCTGTAAGCAGTTACACCGGTGGCAATAAATTAGTAAAACCAAAAGATTACCAGGACTTGAAAGAGTCCCAGTGTTGTGTTGGAAAGTCCTAGCCAGCTAGCTAACATAGCATCCCTCTGTTTGAGCAGGGTGTTTCAGTAGGCTAAACTAGCTAGCTGCATTTGCTTGCTAATTAAGTGAAACTGAAAGTGAAAAAAAATGATAGTCTCTCTCTCTCTCTCTATTTCTCCCTTGCCTCTCCTTCATTTTGGAAGAAATGTATTTGTTCAAAAATGTTCAACTATTGTCTTTGTCTTTGAGCTAGCTAGCTGTAGCTTATGCTTTCAGTACTAGATTCATTCTCTGATCCTTTGATTGAGTGGACGACATGTCAGTTCATGCTGCAAGAGCGCTGATAGGTTGGAGGACGTCCTCCGGAAGTTGTCATAATTACTGTGGAAGTCTGTGGAAGGGGTTGTCAATGTCAATGTACCCAGAGGAGGAAGGACGCTATCTGTCCTCCGGCTACACCATGGTGCTACCCTACAGAGTACTGTTGAGGCTACTGTAGACCTTATTTGCAAAACAGTGTGTTTTAATCAATAATTTTGTGACGTGATTATATTTAAAAAAAAAGAAACGTCCTCTCACTGTCAACTGTGTTAATTTTCAGCAAACTTAACACGTGTAAATATTTGTATGAACATAACACGATTAAACATCTGAGACATAAACTGAACAAGTTCCACAGACATGTGACTAATGTTAGGGTTGCGAAAGTTCAACTGAGATAGGAACAATAGTACACCTGAACTTGGTTAAAATAATTGTTTAATTCAAAAGTTAATAAATGGCAAATACAATTTCCGTATATACGGGTTCAATGTTTCATCACGCAGGATAAGACAGAGAACTGATTTGTTTCTGACAAAGATAGTATATTATACTCGTGACAGAGGTTAGTTCCCGCTTCCGAGGCGGCCTGTCAGAGTAGAGACTGGGCGTGGTTTAGACTCACCCAGCCTATCGTTGATGTTGGCACATAAGCTGGTCCCAGCTTCTTTGCGCTTTCTGGTGTCCTTTCGCTGTTGCTGTGTAGATTACGCTCCTTCACCCCAGAGACTGGGGTCAGACAGTTTTATAACATTGTCTGAGATATCTGCACCTGTATACATTGTCCACTGTTCTCGCTCAAGGCTAACTGCAGCCTCCCAGCTTCTTATCTGAGCTAACTGTTACTTCCAGCACACACACATTTCAGACTGATACATTTGTGGCATACACACACATATTTCACACAGTACAGCGCTCTCTTTAACACACACACATTTCAGGCTGATATTCATGGTTAGGCCCTGAGCACTGGTAAGAGTAGAGACTAATGGAAAATGCAGGTTCACAAGAGTCAGCAAGTCAAACTTTAATGCATAAGAAGCCCTACTAGCTTATAGTTAGTTAAGCATGTCAAAAAACCTTATAAAAACCCCACACTAACAGAAATGGAATAATGTGTCCCTGAACAATGGGGGGGGGGGGGGGGGGGGGGGGGGTCGAAATCAAAAGTAACAGTCCTGCAGTGCATCTCCTCCTCGTGGACTGCACCAGATTTGCCAGTTCTTGCTGTGAGATGTTACCCCACTCTTCCACCAAGGCACCTGCAAGTTCCTGGACATTTCTGGGGGGAATGGCCCTAGCCCTCACCCTCCGATCCAACAGATCCCAGACGTGCTCAATGGGATTGAGTTCCGGGCTCTTCGCTCAACATGACAGTACACTGACATTCCTGTCTTCCAGGAAATCATGCACAGAATGAGCAGTATGGCTGGTGGTATTGTCATGCTGGAGGGTCATGTCAGGATGAGCCTGCAGGAAGGGTACCACATGAGGGAAGAGGATGTCTTCCCTGTAACGCACAGCGTTCATATTGCCTGTAATGACAACAAGCTCAGTCCGCTGATGCTGTGACACACCACCCCAGACCATGACGGACCCTCCACCTCCAAATTGATCCCGCTCCAAAGTACAGGCCTCGGTGTAACGCTCATCCCTTCGACGATAAATGCGAATCCAACCATCACCACATGTAAGACAAAACCGCTACTTGTCAGTGAAGATAACCTTTTGCCGGTCCTGTCTGGTCCAGCGACGGTGGGTTTGTGCCCATAAGCGATGTTGTTGCCGGTGATGTCTGGTGAGGACCTGCCTTAAAACAGGCCTATCAGCCCTCAGTCCAGCCTCCCTCAGCCTATTGCGGACAGTCTGAGCACTGATGGAGGTATTGTGCGTTCCTGATGTAACTCTGGCAGTTGTTGTTGCCATCTTGTACCTGTCCCGCAGCTGTGATGTTCGGATGTACCGATCCTGTGCAGGTGTTGTTACACGTGGTCTGCCACTGCGAGGACGATCAGCTGTCTGTCCTGTCTCCCTGTAGTGCTGTCTTAGGCGTCTCACAGTACGGACATTGCAATTTATTGCCCTGGCCACATCTGCAGTCCTCATGCCTCTTTGCAGCATGCCTAAGGCACATTCGATCCAAGATGGCGTAGCAGTGTAGGCGTGTTTTGTCCATCCTCCCGTGTACTTTTGCATTTTTCGTATTTTTTGTATATACATTTTTTTTAAATTCTATCTCTTTTCGATTTTTTATTTGATTATACCTTCTGGGAACCTGCCTCACCCAATGTGATACGGAATCGCTCGTATTTTTAACTTTGGAACACATTCAAGAACCTCTAGTAGCTAACCAGCTAATCAGCTACAAGCTATTTAGTCACTTTTACCTTCTGCACAGACACCGGCCCTGTTCTTAGCCTGGATATTACTCGCCAATCTACCAGCATCGGACTGTCTCTCCACAACAACGCCGGATTCCTGCTGTAATCCCTGAGCTACTACTTCTGATCCTCACAGCTAGCTTGCAGCTAGCTAGCAGCTAGCTAGTTTACAGCTTGCAGCTAGCTCACAGCTACCCTCCGCACCCTCCGTGGCACCCAGTACCGAAGCTATCCCCTAACGCCACTGCCACGAAGCTAGCACCAGTTAGCAAACAAAATTCTACAATACCTCTTTCGCCATCTGGCTTGGATTCTCTGTCGACACGGCGCTCCGCCGCACCACCACGTCTGGTCTGCCGACGAATACTCCATCCGCTGTGCCCTCAACCGGCCTCCGTCTGAGCATACCAACCCCGGGCTACATAACTTTAAACGCAGCGTGCTAGCGTGGTGACGGCTTCCCTGCTCCATCCACTGCTCCCCCCTGGACACTATGATCACTTGGCTACATAGCTGATGCCTGCTGGACTGAATATATTCAACCACGCCCATAAATCTGCTCCTTTTATTCCTTGTCCCCTACGCTCTAGGCGACCAGTTTTGATAGCCTTTGGCCGCATCCTACAACTCCTCTGTTCCTCGGGTGATGTGGAGGTAAACCCAGGCCCTGCATGTCCCCAGGCACCCTCATTTGTTGACTTCTGTGATCGAAAAAGCCTTGGTTTCATGCATGTCAACATCAGAAGCCTCCTCCCTAAGATTGTTTTACTCACTGCTTTAGCACACTCTGCCAACCCTGATGTCCTTGCCGTGTCTGAATCCTGGCTTAGGAAGGCCACCAAAAATTCTGAGATTTCCATACCCAACTATAACACTTTCCGACAAGATAGAACTGCCAAAGGGGGAGGAGTTGCAATCTACTGCAGAGATAGCCTGCAAAGTTCTGTCATACTTTCCAGGTCTATGCCCAAACAGTTCGAACTTCTAATTTTAAAAATTAATCTCTCCAGAAATAAGTCTCTCACTGTTGCCGCCTGCTACCGACCCCCCTCAGCTCCCAGCTGTGCCCTGGACACCATCTGTGAATTGATCGCCCCCCATCTAGCTTCAGAGTTTGTTCTGTTAGGTGACCTAAACTGGGATATGCTTAACACCCCGGCAGTCCTACAATCTAAGCTATATGCCCTCAATCTCACACAAATCATCAAGGAACCCACCAGGTACAACCCTAAATCCGTAAACATGGGCACCCTAATAGACATTATCCTGACCAACTCGCCCTCCAAATACACCTCTGCTGTCTTCAATCAGGATCTCAGCGATCACTGCCTCATTGCCTGTATCCGCTACGGGTCCGCGGTCAAACGACCATCCCTCATCACTGTCAAACGCTCCCTAAAACCCTTCTGCGAGCAGGCCTTTCTATTCGACCTGGCCCGGGTATCCTGGAAGGATATTGACCTCATCCCGTCAGTTGAGGATGCCTGGTCATTCTTTAAAAGTAACTTCCTCACCATCTTAGACAAGCATGCTCCGTTCAAAAAAATGCAGAACTAAGAACAGATATAGCCCTTGGTTCACTCCAGACCTGACTGCCCTCGACCAGCACAAAAACATCCTGTGGCGAACTGCAATAGCATCGAATAGTCCCTGCGATATGCAACTGTTCAGGGAAGTCAGGAACCAATACACGCAGTCAGTCAGGAAAGCAAAGGCCAGCTTTTTCAAGCAGAAATTTGCATCCTGTAGCTCTAACTCCAAAAAGTTCTGGGACACTGTAAAGTCCATGGAGAACAAGAGCACCTCCTCCCAGCTGCCCACTGCACTGAGGCTAGGTAACACGGTCACCACCGATAAATCCGTGATAATCGAAGACTTCAACAAGCATTTCTCAACGGCTGGCCATGCCTTCCTCCTGGCTACTCCAACCCTGGCCAACAGCTCCGCCCCCCACCCCCCCGCTGCTACTCGCCCAAGCCTCCCCAGCTTCTCCTTTACCCAAATCCAGATAGCAGATGTTCTGAAAGAGCTGCAGAACCTGGACCCATACAAATCAGCTGGGCTTGACAATCTGGACCCTCTATTTCTGAAACTGTCCGCCGCCATTGTCGCACCCCCTATTTCCAGCCTATTCAACCTCTCCTTCGTATCATCTGAGATCCCCAAGGATTGGAAAGCTGCCGCTGTCATCCCCCTCTTCAAAGGGGGAGACACCCTGGACCCAAACTGTTACAGACCTATATCCATCCTGCCCTGCCTATCTAAGGTCTTCGAAAGCCAAGTCAACAAACAGATCACTGACCATCTCGAATCCCACCGTACCTTCTCCGCTGTGCAATCCGGTTTCCGAGCCGGTCACGGGTGCACCTCAGCCACGCTCAATGTACTAAACGATATCATAACCGCCATCGATAAAAGACAGTACTGTGCAGCCGTCTTCATCGACCTGGCCAAGGCTTTTGACTCTGTCAATCACCATATTCTTATCGGCAGACTCAGTAGCCTCGGTTTTTCTAATGAGTGCCTTGCCTGGTTCACCAACTACTTCGCAGATAGAGTTCAGTGTGTCAAATCGGAGGGCATGCTGTCCGGTCCTCTGGCTGTCTCTATGGGGGTACCACAGGGTTCAATTCTCGGGCCGACTCTTTTCTCTGTATATATCAATGATGTTGCTCTTGCTGCGGGCGATTCCCTGATCCACCTCTACGCAGACGACACCATTCTGTATACTTCTGGCCCTTCCTTGGACACTGTGCTATCTAACCTCCAAATGAGCTTCAATGCCATACAACACTCCTTCCGTGGCCTCCAACTGCTCTTAAACGCTAGTAAAACCAAATGCATGCTTTTCAACCGGTCGCTGCCTGCACCCGCACGCCTGACTAGCATCACCACCCTGGATGGTTCCGACCTAGAATATGTGGACATCTATAAGTACCTAGGTGTCTGGCTAGACTGCAAACTTTCCTTCCAGACTCATATCAAACTTCTCCAATCCAAAATCAAATCGAGAGTCGGCTTTCTATTTCGCAACAAAGCCTCTTTCACTCACGCCGCCAAACATACCCTAGTAAAACTGACTATCCTACCGATCCTCGACTTCGGCGATGTCATCTACAAAATAGCTTCCAATACTCTACTCAGCAAACTGGATGCAGTTTATCACAGTGCCATCCGTTTTGTTACTAAAGCACCTTATACCACCCACCACTGCGACCTGTATGCTCTAGTCGGCTGGCCCTCGCTGCATGTTCGTCGTCAGACCCACTGGCTCCAGGTCATCTACAAGGCTATGCTAGGTAAAGCGCCGCCTTATCTCAGTTCACTGGTCACGATGGCAACACCCACCCGTAGCACGCGCTCCAGCAGGTGTATCTCACTGATCATCCCTAAAGCCAAAACCTCATTTGGCCGCCTTTCCTTCCAGTTCTCTGCTGCCTGTGACTGGAACGAATTGCAAAAATCTCTGAAGTTGGAGACTTTTACCTCCCTCAACAACTTTAAACATCTGCTATCTGAGCAGCTAACCGATCGCTGCAGCTGTACATAGTCCATCGGTATATAGCCCACCCAATTTACCTACCTCATCCTCATACTGTTTTCATTTATTTACTTTTCTGCTCTTTTGCACACCAGTATCTCTATTTGCACATGATCATCTGATGATTTATCACCCCAGTGTTAATCTGCTAAATTGTAATTATTCGCTCCTATGGCCTATTTATTGCCTACCTCCTCATGCCTTTTGCACACATTGTATATAGATTCTCTTTTTTTGTCTTTTTTTCCCCTACTATGTTATTGACTTGTTTATTGTTTACTCCATGTGTAACTCTGTGTTGTTGTCTGTTCCCACCGCTATGCTTTATCTTGGCCAGGTCGCAGTTGCAAACGAGAACTTGTTCTCAACTAGCCTACCTGGTTAAATAAAGGTGAAATAAAAAAAATAAAAAATTCACGCAGATGAGCAGGGCATCTTTCTTTTGGTGTTTTTAAAAGTCAGTGGAAAGGCCTCTTTAGTGTCCTAAGTTTTCATAACTGTGACCTTAATTGCCTACCATCTGTAAGCTGGTAGTGTCTTAACGACCGTTCCACAGGTGCATGTTCATTAATTGTTTATGGTTCATTGAACAAGCATGGGAAACAGTGTTTAAACCCTTTACAATGAAGATCTGTGAAGTTATTTGGATTTTTACGAATTATCATTCAAAGACAGGGTCTCAGTTTCTTTTTTTGCTGAATTTATTTAGTATAGTTTAATCTAAAAATTATAACTTTTTAAATGTTTGACCATTTACATTTTTATGAAAATCACTGAGGAGGATGGTACTCCCATTCCATATAATCTACATATATTACCTGTATGTACTCTGCTACAAAATAAATACTTTGACTACTTCCTGCTACAAACCAAATACTTTGACTACTTCCTGCTACAAACCAAGTTGTCCTTTAGTTATCATGTAGACAATCCACTAATTCTGAATCTCTCCTCAAGGTTCCTCCACCAGTTCCCAAGAAGCCCAGCAGTCTCCTTTTCCCCTCCAACTCCACCACGGCGCATTCCAACGGTACCACCGACAGACAGGGAACACAGATGGACGGCCCAGCCGCTCTCCGCTCTCCTATTGGAGCGTTCCCACCTGAGGAGTTTCCCGGTAAAGAGGAAAACCAGGAAAACCACCTGGGAACAGATGAGGAGAGCTCAATGGAGTCTTCATTACAGTCTTCATTGCAGGATTGTTCTCTTACAGACCTGGAAGGGAGGATGGCCACTGTAGAGATAGGGACAGGTATGTGTATAATGTTGTGACAGGGAACTAATTAATGACAATTTATTTAGCTGGAATTCAGATCCTGACAGAATAAGCAAACGTGTTACAGTTCAAAACGACTGTTTCTGATTCTCTTCAGTTGTTAGTTGATGTGTAAGTGGTTGCCATAGCAATTTAAAAAACATAACTACCAATACTGTTTTTATTCATTGTTCATTGTTTTCTTAAGTTATTGACTGGTATTCACTGATAGAAATGTTTCTTGTCGTAGAGAGGAACTGACCAATCCTATTGTCTCCAGGTGATGATGCAGTGGAGGAGAACTTTGAGCAGAGTAGTTTGGACTTTAGTGGTAAAACGGAACTCCACATCACAGAGGAAACGGATGATGATGTCGGTGGACACACACCCAACACACACAACATGGAGGACCTCTTCACCAAAATACACAGGTACGCCAACAAACACACCCAACACACACAACATGGAGGACCTCTTCACCAAAATACACAGGTACGCCAACAAACACACCCAACACACACAACATGGAGGACCTCTTCACCAAAATACACAGGTACACCAACAAACAGACATTTATTTGAATAACGGTTAAAAATTGTATTTAACCTTCCAAGAAACAAATAACACTAATATCTACTGTGGGTTTTCCAGTATGTATAAGTCATTCTAAGCATATTAACAACTATACATGTTTTACCTTACAATGTTTTTTACTCTGAAAAGTCTAAATGACATTCTATTTCTCTCCTCCCTCCAGGTCGAAGAGAAAGGTCCTGGGTCGTAAAGAACCAGGAGACTCATTCGGCAGCCGCCAGAGTCTGGTCTCCCCAGTGAAGCACAGCACCAGTGGGGGGGACCTCCAAACCTTGACCCTGGGCTCCACCCTGCGGTCCAGCTCGCGGAACGACAACTTCATGGCCCTGTTACAGAAGAAGGGCAGTAAGTCCAGCAGGGGAGGGACACGCCTCTCTGCCATGGAACTCCTGAGGAGCACAAACCCCCTCGCGCGACGCATCACAGAATTCTCCACGTCGTCTGACGGAGGAGGGGATACGACCACCGGTAATAACGGGACCAGACCGCCCCAGGACCAATGAGTCCCGGACCGACCCTGATATTCATTCTTACTGTAACCTCACCAACACCAATAGCTGGCTGGCAAAGTAGAGGTTGAATATATAACCACTTGTCAACCATTGATCGACCATGTAAATGGACTATTGATGGAAGAATGAATATCCAACCAGACCACTCAACCACTGATGGACCGAACATTAACCGCCCAACGGTTGGACACGATGGTCACAGCGGTCATCAAAGGAGTTTTGTTTCCAAACACGGTCCATCCTGTTATGAAGGTGTTTCATTTGCTAAGGTCTCAACGCAGTCCGTCCTGTTATGAAGGGTTTCATTTGCTGAGTTGGAGGAATTCTGAGTCGATGCTTCGACTCATCAATCTCGTTCTCATATTTTTACTTTGCTGTGTGAATGGTACTGTGCATCCAGGCTCATTGTGTGAATACTATACTAGGGAAAGAAGGATAGAGTAGATAACACTCTGGGAGCCTGAACATATGACTGTCAATGATGTGGAAATTAATCTGATTCATCCATGGAAACACCACTAATGTCTACTATCAACGGGCCATCCAAAACAGCCAGATTACAGGCCAATGCTGGTAAAATATACCACATTGAACTTTAGTCTTTGGAATACATGGTGTGAGTGTGTGTTATATTAAAAACGAGAATGGTCATATACTATGGTAATTACGTAAAGTCCAAAACATTCTACAGGAAGATTGACCTGGTAAAAAGCCCTACCCCTTTACGTTTGAATCAAAGCACTTGGACGACGGCAAACAGAGCTAGTTCACAACAACGACACCAAACAGAGCTAGTTCACAACAACGACAGCAAACAGAGCTAGTTCACAACAACGACAGCACACAGAGCTAGTTCACAACAACAACGGCAAACAGAGCTAGTTCACAACAACGACACCATACAGAGCTAGTTCACAACAACGACACCATACAGAGCTAGTTCACAACAACGACACCATACAGAGCTAGTTCACAACAACGACACCATACAGAGCTAGTTCACAACAACGACACCATACAGAGCTAGTTCACAACAACGACGGCAAACAGAGCTAGTTCACAACAACAACGGCAAACAGAGCTAGTTCACAACAACAACGGCAAACAGAGCTAGTTCACAACAACAACGGCAAACAGAGCTAGTTCACAACAACAACGGCAAACAGAGCTAGTTCACAACAACAACGGCAAACAGAGCTAGTTCACAACAACAACGGTATACAGAGTTAGTTCACAACAACGACACCATACAGAGCTAGTTCACAACAACGACACCATACAGAGCTAGTTCACAACAACGACACCATACAGAGCTAGTTCACAACAACGACACCACACAGAGCTAGTTCACAACAACGACGGCACATCAACGCCTGTGTCATCCGTGTTCTATGTTTGGTTTATGTTAAAAACATTTATTGCGAGATAGAAAGCCATACATATTTAACTTGTACAACGATATGCATACCTACCGTATAACCTGAAATAGATCAGCTTGAACTGTTTGAAGAGACTATGTATACTAGTACTACTAACAGCAGTAGTACAGTAGTACAATGTAATTACTGTAGGACTAACAGTGAACAGCAGTACACACACCCAGCAGTACACACACCCAAACCTTGCATGTGTGTTTGCGTGTGCGTTGCGTCCTAAGGAGAGAGGACGAAGGGGTCCATTCATCTGTCCTAAGGAGAGGACGAAGTGGTCCATTCATCTGTCCTAAGGAGAGGACGAAGTGGTCCATTCATCTGTCCTAAGGAGAGGACGAAGGGGTCCACTCATCTGTCCTAAGGAGAGGACGAAGTGGTCCATTCATCTGTCCTAAGGAGAGGACGAAGGGGTCCATTCATCTGTCCTAAGGAGAGGACGAAGTGGTCCATTCATCTGTCCTAAGGAGAGGACGAAGGGGTCCATTCATCTGTCCTAAGGAGAGGACGAAGGGGTCCATTCAGCTGTCCTAAGGAGAGGACGAAGTGGTCTGAACGTGGCTGTACTCTTTGGAGACATTCTGGACCTGCGAGGTTATTCTGGACCTGAGAGGTTATTCTGGACCTGAGAGGGGATTCTGGACCTGAGAGGGGATTCTGGACCTGAGAGGGGATTCTGGACCTGAGAGGGGATTCTAGAACTGAGGGGATTCTGGACCTGAGAGGGGATTCTAGAACTGAGAGGATTCTAGAACTGAGGGGATTCTGGACCTGAGAGGGGATTCTAGAACTGAGAGGATTCTAGAACTGAGATGAAAACCCACTGTTCGAACAACTATCTCAAAAGTCACAGAGACAGAACAAGAATACAGCTATCCCTCCATCTGACATATAGGACAGTTAAAAGGATAAGGATGCATCCCCCAGTTCTTTGTGCCCTCGCCACATGCTTTCTCTCTCACACTGTCCATTTAGTGCAGCGGTGATGCTGCAGCCTTTTCCTCTCCTTTATCTTCCTTCTATTCTTCTCCTCCCTAGCTAGAAGTCATGCTCTGTCTCTCTCTGCCCATAGTGCAGCCCCTCTCTACCGTCTGAGCTTCAGGTTTACAGACCACACAGCCTGAATGTCAATGATTGCTAGGAAGGAAGTGAAGGATGCCGTGTTGGCATTACGTCCAAGAGCGCTACGCTCAAATTCCTCCCCCTTTTCCTCCCACTTTTACAAAGGAGTATTTGCTTTCATCCCTTCTCTGCGTTGTGCATCCATCCATATATCCAGACCAACCATCCATGTTACAAGTACAATAGGATGATGGGTAGTGTGTGTGTGAATGTCTGAATGTGTACGTACAGGAGAGGATAGTGGACTCTGGATCCACTAAGACTGTGAATTGAATACTGATGCTAACCCATCCTTCTTTCTCACACTCCTGGTACCCTGTATAGAATGGACAGTGGATCCGTTGGTTCTGCGTTCTGTTGCTGTGTTCTAATGTTCTAAGACTCCTTTCACCACATGATTCCAGAACCTTTTCCTAACTGCTCCCGGCACGGAGAGTAGGGCTGTGCCTCTGTGGCTCTCAATCCGAAGGAGAAAACACAAAGCCTGGTGCTATTGAGCTAGAGCGCCCCTTATGGACGAAGACAGGGAGAACCCTGTTCAAACCTTACTCTGTCCCTCCAGCAACATGGACGAAGACAGGGAGAACCCCTCTGTTCAAACCTTACTCTGTCCCTCCAGCAACATGGACAAAGACAGGGAGAACCCCCTGTTCAAACTCTGCTCTGTCCTTCCAGCAACATGGACGAAGACAGGGAGAACCCCCTGTTCAAACTCTGCTCTGTCCCTCCAGCAACATGGACAAAGACAGGGAGAACCCCCTGTTCAAACTCTGCTCTGTCCCTCCAGCAACATGGACGAAGACAGGGAGAACCCCCTGTTCAAACTCTGCTCTGTCCCCCCAGCAACATGGACAAAGACAGGGAGAACCCCCTGTTCAAACTCTGCTCTGTCCCTCCAGCAACATGGACAAAGACAGGGAGAACCCCCTGTTCAAACTCTGCTCTGTCCCCCCAGCAACATGGACAAAGACAGGGAGAACCCCCTGTTCAAACTCTGCTCTGTCCCTCCAGCAACATGGACAAAGACAGGGAGAACCCTGTTCAAACCTTACTCTGTCCCTCCAGCAACATGGACAAAGACAGGGAGAACCCCCTGTTCAAACTCTGCTGTGTCCCTCCAGCAACATGGACAAAGACAGGGAGAACCCTGTTCAAACCTTACTCTGTCTCTCCAGCAACATGGACAAAGACAGGGAGAACCCCCTGTTCAAACTCTGCTCTGTCCCTCCAGCAACATGGACAAAGACAGGGAGAACCCCCTGTTCAAACTCTGCTCTGTCCCTCCAGCAACATGGACGAAGACAGGGAGAACCCCCTGTTCAAACTCTGCTCTGTCCCTCCAGCAACATGGACAAAGACAGGGAGAACCCCCTGTTCAAACTCTGCTCTGTCCCTCCAGCAACATGGACAAAGACAGGGAGAACCCCCTGTTCAAACTCTGCTCTGTCCCTCCAGCAACATGGACGAAGACAGGGAGAACCCCCTGTTCAAACTCTGCTCTGTCCCTCCAGCAACATGGACAAAGACAGGGGGAACCCCCTGTTCAAACTCTGCTCTGTCCCTCCAGCAACATGGACGAAGACAGGGAGAACCCCCTGTTCAAACTCTGCTCTGTCCCTCCAGCAACATGGACGAAGACAGGGAGAACCCCCTGTTCAAACTCTGCTCTGTCCCTCCAGCAACAACACCGAGACAGAACGACTCCGGATGACCGACTATCTGGGCGCTCTTTTTCTTACGTCGTTCCTTCAGGAAAAACCAAACAACAACTTATAAAGACGTAAGAAGAAGAAGAAAAATGAGAAAAGTAAATTATAACGTTATTAATCCATAGTCAAGTGACACTTGTTTAAAATATTTAGTGAATGGAACTATATTCAAAACAACTACGAAGAAACTCAGTGTTGGTTTGCCTTGTATTCTGGAGCCTCTGTGTTTTCAGCACAGAAATAGAATGACTAGAATGGGATTCCCTATTCAAGTCAATGAGGCCATAATGTCAAATTGCCATTGTCCGAGGTTCTATGCACCTTCTGCTCATTCTAATTCTATGGTTTTCAGCTACCTTGGTATTACACTCCCTTAGAGGTATGCAGAGTTTTTACTCTTTCTGAAGTACTGTGGTTATTACGGTAATACTGTATACTATGGTTACTATTGTCATATACTGTGCTTATTACGGTAATACTGTATACTATGGTTACAAGTGTCATAAACTGTGGTTATTACGGTAATACTGTATACTGTGGTTACTACTATCATCTACTTTGCTAATTACAGTTATTACGGTAATACTGTATACTATGGTTACTACTGTCATATACTGTGCTAATTACGGTTATTACGGTAATACTGTATACTGTGGTCATATACTATGGTTATTACAATAATGGTCATCACTATTCCTACTATTGTTAGTCTCTGCTGTACCTCTATATTGTTCATGAAAAACAAGTACCACGATAGAGGGAGAGAGAAAGAAAGAGAGAGAGAGAAAGAAGAGGGAGAGAGAAAGAAAGAGAGAAAGAGAAAGAGAGTTGGAGAAGAGAAATAGATGACTTAACCCAAGACCGTGATGGCTTAGTACTTACTATAAACTGTAACGCTCAATCCGGTTACAGATTCTAGCCCTAGACACACACACACACACACGCACACGCACACGCACATGCACACACACACACACACACACACACACACACACACACACACACACACACACACACACACACACACACACACACACACACACACACACACACACACACACACTGTTAGCTGTTGGCGCAAACGGTGATATATTAAAGTGGGCTCCACTCTCCAATCAAACATGTGTAGGAATGTGCAGTTGGTAGAGTATTACAGAGTATGGGAGGAGAAGAGAAAGGCTTGGACGAGGAAGAATGGATGGAGGGAGAGGAGGAGGATGACATTTGACTGGTGGATATTTGACTCCTCTGAAAGAGGGGTTCACAGTTGGGTTAATACAAGCTTCCCCCCTCTTTTTCTTCTCTCCTCCCCTCTTTCTTTCATCTCCTACTTTATTTTGTGACTCATATGGAGAACACTTAAAGCCTTCCACAAACTCCCCACAGAACAATACAAATATCTGAGAGAGAGAGAGAGAGAGAGAGAGAGAGAGAGAGAGAGAGAGAGAGAGAGAGAGAGATAGAGAGAGAGATAGAGAGAGAGAGAGAGAGAGAGAGAGAGAGAGAGAGAGAGAGAGCGAGAGCGAGAGAGAGAGAGAGAAATATGCCCACTTGCCAGTTTGTGTTTTATATCTTGTTTCTGCGTCGACATCAAACTGCTACATAACAAACTGTTTCCAACCATCTGGTCATCATGACGCTAAACAAACAGAAATATAATTCTTAAGACTTGATCTCAAATGACACCCTACTCCCTATCTAGTGCACTACTTCTACATACACTGTTAGAAAATAATGTGCAAAAAAGGATCCTCGGTTGTTCCAATAGGAGAACCCTTTGAAGAACCCTTTTGGTTTCAGGTAGAACCCCTTTGAGTTCCATGTAGAACCCTTTTCACAGAGGTTTCACCATGGAGCCCAAAAGAGTTTTACCTGGAACTAAAAAGGGTTCTGCCAGGAACCAAAAAGGTTCTACCAGGAACCAAAACGGATTCTACCAGGAACCAAAAAGGGTTCTACCAGGAACCAAAAAGGGTTCTTCAAAGGGTAAGTTGGCTCTGGTCAAAAGTAGTGCACTGGAATAGTGAGACACTGTCATCTGAGATTTGGTCACACTCTCTAAAGCAACAGTATGTTGAAGTGTTAATCTGTAAATACCATGTAAATACCATCAGACTGCCTGTATTCATATTACATATAGAGCTGATAGCATGATTAGGGCCAGGAGTTTTTTATGGAGATACATTTCTGTCAAAATATTTAATTAATTTACAACATTTTGACATATATCTATCACTGTAGTGTTCCTCACCACATCACCTGAACATGCAAGAAAAACTCTGGGCCCTAGTTAAATGCTGTCATAAAGCAAATAGCCTACAACTATTACTAGTAGGGGCCTGGAGTTTGTCCCAGTCAGGTCACGCGGTCAGGGAAAACTCCTGGCCCTAAGTATACTGAACAAAAATATAAACGCAACAATTTCAAAGATTTTACTGAGTTACAGTTTATATAAGGAAATCAGTCAATTGACATAAATTCATTAAGCCCTAATCTATGGATTTCACTTGACTGGGCAGAGGTGCCAGACCCAGCCACTGGGGAACCAGGCCCAGACAATAAGAATGTGTTTTTTTCTCCCACAAAAGGGCTTTATTACAGAAAGAAATACTCCTCAGTTTCATCAGCTGTCCGGGTGATGGGTGATGGGTGACTGATCTCAGACAATCCCACAGGTGAAGAAGCCGGATGTTGAGGTCCTGGGCCAATTGCATTCTCCCTCAAAACCTGAGACATCTGTGGCATTGTGTTGTGTGACAAAACTGCCTTTTATTGTCCCGAGCACAAGGTGCACCTGTGTAATGATCACGCTGTTTAATCAGCTTCTTGATACGCCACACCTGTCAGGTGAATGGATTATCTTGGCAAAGGAGAATGCTCACTAACATGGATGTAAACAAATTTGTGCACAAAATCTGAGAGAACTAACCTTTTTTTGCATATGGAAAATGTCTGGGATCTAGTATTTCAGCTCATGAAACATGTGACCAACACTTTACATGTTGGGTTTATATTTTTGTTCAGTGTATAATGAGTATAACAGAGAACTAGTTGTACAGCAGTAAAACTGCTCCCAGATCTGTGGCTGTATAGGACCAGGACTCATAACCACAAAGCATCTCAAAGCAGGAGTGCGGATCTAGGATCAGGTCCTCCCTGTATCCATGTAATCTTATTCATTATGATTTAAAAGTGAAAACTGATCCTAGACCAGTACTCTTGCTCTGAGACGCTTTGTGGAAATGGGCCCGGGACAGTAATAAAGTTTGAAGTTAAAAAAACGTACAAAAAAGACCCCCTTACCCCCACGAAATAAGAGGTCGTAGGTTACACGACTCAAAAGAGAAAGAAAGAGAGAGTTCTTGAAATTATTATATTTTTGTTATTTCTCATTGGAAGGACATAATTTAAATAAATAACTGCATATATTATGATTAGGAAGATTATCCACTTTCATTTTCCGATCCAGCAGTGTGTTTTATGTAGCTGTTGGTTGAAACACATGCAGCTGTATATGTCTTGCCAATGTCATGAAAATTATTATATCATTCAAATAAATTATTTTTCTTGCTTATCACTGCTTTTTTTCAATGGATGTTGATTGAGTTTCTTCCGACCAGTTATTATCGTATCTGAGCTTCCTGAATTAAAGAACATTGCTGGGGGGGAGGGGGAAAAGCTCTATGATCCTATGTTTCTATAAGACAAATGAGAAGTCATCCAAATCCCAGGAATCTTTTTCAATTTCACCAACGATGTGCCTTTTTCACTCACCGACACTGAGCAACATTAATATATTATAATACACTGAGTGTGCAAGACATTAAGGACACCTGCTCTTTCCATGACATAGACTGATGTGTTAGTATGTCTGTATTTCAGACTGTGTAGTCTATATGTGTAGTGGTGGGAGTCTGTCTGTATTTCAGACTGTGTAGTCTATCTGTGTAGTGGTGGGAGTCTATCTGCATAGTGGTGGTAGTCTATCTGCATAGTGGTGGTAGTCTATCTGCATAGTGGTGGTAGTCTATCTGCATAGTGGTGGTAGTCTATCTGCATAGTGGTGGTAGTCTATCTGCATAGTGGTGGTAGTCTATCTGCATAGTGGTGGTAGTCTATCTGAATAGTGGTGGTATTCTATCTGCATAGTGGTGGTAGTCTATCTGAATAGTGGTGGTAGTCTATCTGCATAGTGGTGGTAGTCTATCTGCATAGTGGTGGTAGTCTATCTGCATAGTGGTGGTAGTCTATCTGCATAGTGGTGGTAGTCTATCTGCATAGTGGTGGTAGTCTATCTGAATAGTGGTGGTAGTCTATCTGAATAGTGGTGGTAGTCTGTATGAATAGTGGTGTTAGTCTATCTGCATACTGGTGGTAGTCTATCTGAATAGTGGTGGTAGTCTATCTGAATAGTGGTGGTAGTCTATCTGCATAGTGGTGGTAGTCTATCTGCATAGTGGTGGTAGTCTATCTGCATAGTGGTGGTAGTCTATCTGAATAGTGGTGGTAGTCTATCTGAATAGTGGTGGTAGTCTGTATGAATAGTGGTGTTAGTCTATCTGCATACTGGTGGTAGTCTATCTGAATAGTGGTGGTATTCTATCTGCATAGTGGTGGTAGTCTATCTGAATAGTGGTGGTAGTCTATCTGAATAGTGGGGGTAGTCTATCTGCATAGTGGTGGTAGTCTATCTGCATAGTGGTGGTAGTCTATCTGCATAGTGGTGGTAGTCTATCTGCATAGTGGTGGTAGTCTATCTGAATAGTGGTGGTAGTCTGTCTGCATAGTGGTGGTAGTCTATCTGCATAGTGGTGGTAGTCTATCTGCATAGTGGTGGTAGTCTATCTGCATAGTGGTGGTAGTCTATCTGCATAGTGGTGGTAGTCTATCTGCATAGTGGTGGTAGTCTATCTGCATAGTGGTGGTAGTCTGTCTGAATAGTGGTGGTAGTCTATCTGCATAGTGGTGGTAGTCTATCTGCATAGTGGTGGTAGTCTATCTGCATAGTGGTGGTAGTCTATCTGCATAGTGGTGGTAGTCTATCTGCATAGTGGTGGTAGTCTATCTGCATAGTGGTAGTAGTCTGTCTGAATAGTGGTGGTAGTCTATCTGCATAGTGGTGGTAGTCTATCTGAATAGTGGTGGTAGTCTATCTGAATAGTGGTGGTAGTCTGTCTGTATTTCCCTCAGATTAACATCTGTAGCTAGAGGAAGGGTATTTCTTTAACGAGCTGAGTTCACAGAGACATAACAGCTCATTATTCATACCAAAACAAACTTATATAACATAGTGCCTTCGTCCCAAATGGCACCCCGTTCCCTACATAGTGCACTACCTTTGACCAGCTTAAAAGTAAAAAGTAGTGCACTACATAGGAAATTGAGTGCTGATCTAAGTCCCTCGCCTGTTGGAAACTACTAGAGTGTGTCACCACCTAGTGGACAGATCACTCTATTCAAATAACATTTTTTTAGTCACATGCGCCGATTACATCAGGTATCAGTACCCTCAAGTTCCTTGGCGTCCACATCACCAACAAACTAACATGTTCCAAGCACACCATGACAGTCGTGAAGTGGGCACCACATTGGAGATGAAAGGTACTACGGTTTTATTGATGCAGTCCTGTGGCCTTTGGTGGCGTTGGTGGAATTTTGACAGCTGTTCCAAAGGTTCTATTCTAGAATTGGATTCCCATGGAATTGGCAGCAGTTGGGATGTTTAAAATCACTATTGAACATCACTAATGGTCCCATATGATTGTTCTCAGTCCAAAACAAAAATATATATGTTACTCATACCGATTATAAACACCTCATGCTGGAAATACTATTGCTATTTGATATGTAAAATCCCAATAATCCAATAAACCCATTCAGTCATGCAATATAGTTATCCTGACTATTCTGTGTAATTCTGCGATTGCAATTTTTTACCTGTATGATCTGAAGTAATTTTGGTCAATCTAGTTCTTCCTAATCCAGTGACAGCAGGATCATAATGTCTAGAGATTGGTGAGCCAGTATGTGTATATATAGTGTGTGTATATAGTGTGTCTATATAGTGTGTCTATATAGTGTGTGTATATAGTGTGTCTATATAGTGTGTCTATATAGTGTGTGTATATAGTGTCTGTATATATAGTGTGTCTATATAGTGTGTATATATAGTGTGTGTATATAGTGTGTCTATATAGTGTGTCTATATAGTGTGTGTATATAGTGTCTGTATATATAGTGTGTCTATATAGTGTGTATATATAGTGTGTCTATATAGTGTGTATATATAGTGTGTCTATATAGTGTGTATATATAGTGTGTCTATATAGTCTCTATATATAGTGTGTATATATAGTCTGTATATATAGTGTGTCTATATAGTCTGTATATATAGTGTGTCTATATAGTCTGTATATATAGTGTGTCTATATAGTCTGTATATATAGTGTGTCTATATAGTCTGTATATATAGTGTGTCTATATAGTCTGTATATATAGTGTGTCTATATAGTCTGTATATATAGTCTGTATATATAGTGTGTATATATAAAGTGTGTATATAGTGTCTGTATATATAGTGTGTCTATATAGTGTGTATATATAGTCTCTATATATAGTGTGTCTATATAGTGTGTATATATAGTCTCTATATATAGTGTGTATATATAGTCTGTATATATAGTGTGTCTATATAGTCTGTATATATAGTGTGTCTATATAGTCTGTATATATAGTGTGTATATATAGTGTGTATATAGTGTCTGTATATATAGTGTGTCTATATAGTGTCTGTATATATAGTGTGTATATATAGTGTGTATATATAGTGTGTGTATATAGTGTGTATATATAGTGTGTATATATAGTGTCTGTATATATAGTGTGTGTATAAATAGAGTATGTGTATATATATATAGTGTGTGTGTATATAGTGTCTGTATATATAGTGTGTATATAGTGTGTGTATATATAGTGTGTATATAGTGTCTGTATATATAGTGTGTATATAGTGTGTGTATATATAGTGTGTATATATAGTGTGTATATAGTGTGTGTATATATAGTGTGTATATATAGTGTGTTAATATATAGTGTCTGTATATATAGTGTGTGTATAAATAGAGTATGTGTATAAATATAGTATGTGTATATATATATAGTGTGTGTATATATAGTGTGTATATATAGTGTGTATATATAGTGTCTGTATATAGTGTCTGTATATATAGTGTGTTAATATATAGTGTGTGTATATATAGTGTGTATATATAGTGTGTTAATATATAGTGTCTGTATATATAGTGTGTATAAATATAGTATGTGTATATATATATAGTGTGTGTATATATAATGTGTGTATATATAGTGTGTGTATATATATAGTGTGTATGTATAGTGTGTGTATGTATAGTGTGTGTATATGTAGGGTGTGTATATATAGTTTGTGTATATATAGTGTGTGTATATATAGTGTGTATATATAGTGTGTGTATATATAGTGTGTGTATATATAGTTTGTGTATATATAGTGTGTGTCTATGTAGGGTGTGTATATATAGTTTGTGTATATATAGTGTGTGTATATATAGTGTGTGTGTATATATAGTGTGTGTGTATATATAATGTGTGTATGTATAGTGTGTATATATAGTGTCTGTCAGTGTGTGTATATATAGTGTGTGTTTTCTATAAATATATAGTGTGTGTATATATAGTGTGTGTGTATATATAGTGTGTGTGTATATATAATGTGTGTA
Source organism: Salvelinus fontinalis (assembly GCF_029448725.1). NCBI lineage: Eukaryota > Metazoa > Chordata > Actinopteri > Salmoniformes > Salmonidae > Salvelinus > Salvelinus fontinalis. Next base: position 25,145,978 of record NC_074700.1, on the reverse strand, counting down.
TGTATAGTGTCTGTCAGTGTGTGTATATATAGTGTGTGTATATATAGTGTGTGTATATATAATGTGTGTATGTATAGTGTGTGTATATATATAGTGTGTATGTATAGTGTGTGTATGTATAGTGTGTGTATATGTAGGGTGTGTATATATAGTTTGTGTATATATAGTGTGTGTATATATAGTGTGTGTATATATAGTGTTTGTTTTTATAGTGTGTAGATATAGTTTGTTTGTCACTAGTTATCAGGGTTCAGGAGGATGAAAATGATTGCCATCGTAACTCAACGATGGCAGACCAAGGTGCAGCGTTTAAAGTGATTTAAAGTTGATTTAATCAGCGTTTATAGTTGATTTAATCCAAAAAACCAAATCGAACAAAAACAACAAACAGGAGAACAAAAGTGAAACAGTTCTGTCAGGTGCAGAAACACAAAAACAGAAAACAACTACCCACAACACACAGGTGGGAAAAGGCTACCTAAGTATGGTTCTCAATCAGAGACAACGATAGACAGCTGCCTCTGATTGAGAACCACACCCGGCCAAACACATAGAAATTGAAAATATAGAACAAAAACATAGAATGCTCACTCCAACTCACCCCCTGACCAAACCAAAATAGAGACATAAAAAAGGAACTAAGGTCAGGGCATGACATTACGGCAGCCTTTCTCAATAGCAAGGCTATGCTCAATGAATCTGTACATAGTCAAACCTTTCCTTGAGTTTGTGTCAGTCACAGTGGTCAGCTATTCTGCCACTGTGTACTCTCTGTTTAGGGCCAAATAGCATTCTAGTTTGCTCATTTTTTTGGTTAATTCTTCCCAATGTGTCAATAATTATCTTTTTGTTTTCTCATGATTTGGTTAGGTCTAATTGTGTTGCTGTCCTGGGGCTCTGTGTGGTCTGTTTGTGTTTGTTAACAGAGCCCCAGGACCAGCTTGCTTAGGGAACTCTTCTCCAGGTTCATCTCTCTGTAGGTGATTGCTTTGTTATGGCTTTGTTAAGGTTTGTAGAATTTAATGGCTCTTTCCTGGATTTTGATAATTAGCGGGTATTGGCTATTTGGTGTTTTACGTTGTACACAGAGGATATTTTTGCAAAATTCTGCATGCAGACTCTCAATTTGGTGTTTGTCCCATTTTGTGAATTCTTGGTTCCTCACAACCATAAATGGCAATGGGTTCTATAACTGATTTAAGTATTTTTAACCAGGTACTAATTGATATGTCTAAATTTATGTTCCTTTTTATGGCATAGAAGGCCCTTCTTGCCTTGTCTTTCAGCTCATTCACAGCTTTGTGGAAGTTACCTGTGGCGATGATGTTTAGGCCGAGGTATGTATAGTTTTTTGTGTGCTCTAGGGCAACAGCGTCTAGATGGAATTTATATTTGTGACTGGACATTTTTTGGAACACCATTATTTTTGTCTTACTGAGATTTACTGTCAGGGTCCAGTTCTGACAGAATCTGTGCAGAAAATCTAGGTGCTGCTGTTTGGTGTTAATGATAATGCAGAGGCTTTTCCCAAGGTTGCTGTTGACGCATATCCCACGGTAGTTATTGGGGTCGAATTTGTCTCCACTTTTGTGGATTGGGGTGATCCGTCCTTGGTTACAAATATTGGCGAAGATGCCAGAGCTGAGGATGATATTAAAGAGTTTAAGTATAGCCAATTGGAATTTGTTGTCTGTATGTTTTATAATTTTATTTTGGATGCCATCAACACCACAGGCCTTTTTGGGTTGGAGGGTTTGTATTTTGTCCTGTAGTTCATTCAATGTAATTGGAGAATCCAATGGGTTCTGCTAGTCTTTAATAGTTTATTCTAAGATCTGTATTTGATCATGTATATCTTGTTGCTGTTTGTTCTTTGTTATGGTGCCAAAAATATTGGATAAATGGTTTCTCTGTTTTGGAAAGATAACTCTTCGTGTTGTTGTTTGTTTAGAGTTTTCACATTTTCCCAGAAAAGGTTAGAGTCTATGGATTCTTCAATTACGTTGAGCTGATTTCTGACCTGCTGTTCCTTCTTTTTCCGTAGTGTATTTTTATATTGTTTTAGTGATTCACCATAGTTGAAAGAGTAGGCTCAGGTTTTCTGGGTCTCTATGTTTTTGGTAGGATTGGTCTCTCAATGTCTTTCTTAGGATTTTTGTTCTTCATCAAACCATTTGTCATTGTTGTTAATTTTCTTCAGTTTTCTGTTTGACATTTTTAGATTTGATAGGGAAGCTGAGACGTCAAATATACTGTACTGTTTAGATATACTGTACTGCAAAGTTTACACCTTCATTATTATAGGGAAACGTTTTGTCCAGGAAGTTGTCTAAAAGGGATTGAATTTGTTGTTGCCTAACTGTCTCTCTCTCTCTCTCTCTCTCTCTCTCTCTCTCTCTCTCTCTCTCTCTCTCTCTCTCTCTCTCTCTCTCTCTCTCTCTCTCTCTCTCTCTCTCTCTCTCTCTCTCTCTCTCTCTCTCTCTCTCTCTTTCTCTCTCTCTCTCTCTCCACGCTTCCTGTTTCTTAACACACAGAGTACACCGCGCGTTATCTGTCACATAACACACACTCTTTCTCTCTCACAATACACATGCGGTGGCCGCAACAGCAGGAAGCACTGAGGTCTATCATCAGACAGTGGAAACACAACCTCAACATGCAGGGCTGAAGCTGTTCGTTCACTGAAGGACAACTCTACTGACCAATAGTTGCTGTTTTTACAGATGAGAAGGAGAGAGAATAAACTCTTACTGTCTGAGACCTGAGAAGAAAGGAAAGGAGAAGAGGATATAGTAAAAGAGAGATACTTTACTGCTTTCTCTGAGACCTGAGGAGAAGAGAAGAGAGGAGAGGATATAGTAAAAGAGAGATACTTTACTCCTTTCTCTGAGACCTGAGGAGAAGAGAAGAGAGGAGAGGATATAGTAAAAGAGAGATACTTTACTGCTTTCTCTGAGACCTGAGGAGAAGAGAAGAGAGGAGAGGATATAGTAAAAGAGAGATACTTTACTCCTTTCTCTGAGACCTGAGGATAGGAGAAGAGAAAAGAGGAGGAGAGGATATAGTAAAATAGAGATACTTTATTCCTCTCTCTGAGCCCTGAGGAGAAGAGAAGAGAAGAGAGGAGAGGAGACAAGAAGAGACCGTATTTTTCTGTTTTAGTCTCTGATGGAGGATGTTCTTCAGTGATGCAGATGTAACAGCCTGTGAGTCAGGACATGCAATTCTACTACGTGTACGTGGTAAGTGTGTGTGTGTGTGTGTGTGTGTGTGTGTGTGTGTGTGTGTGTGTGTGTGTGTGTGTGTGTGTGTGTGTGTGTGTGTGCACACTACTGTGCAACACACTACTGTTTATACCCTAGCACACTACTTAGAATTAAGCAATGTATTGCTAGGTATAAACAGTAGTGTGTTGGGTGTAAACAGTAGTGTGTTGGGTATAAACAGTAGTGTGCTGGGTATAAACAGTAGTGTGCTGGGTATCAACAGTAGTGTGTTGGGTATAAACAGTAGTGTGTTGGGTATAAACAGTAGTGTCCTGGGTATAAACAGTAGTGTGTTGGGTATAAACAGTAGTGAGTTGGGTATAAACAGTAGTGTACTGGGTATAAACAGTAGTGTGTTGGGTATAAACAGTAGTGTGCTGGGTATAAACAGTAGTGTACTGGGTATAAACAGTAGTGTGTTGGGTATAAACAGTAGTGTGTTGGGTATAAACAGTAGTGTGTTGGGTATAAACAGTAGTGTACTGGGTATAAACAGTAGTGTGTTGGGTGTAAACAGTAGTGTGTTGGGTATAAACAGTAGTGTACTGGGTATAAACAGTAGTGAGTTGGGTGTAAACAGTAGTGTGGTGGGTATAAACAGTAGTGTACTGGGTATAAACAGTAGTGAGTTGGGTATAAACAGTAATGTACTGGGTATAAACAGTAGTGTGTTGGGTGTAAACAGTAATGTACTGGGTATAAACAGTAGTGTGTTGGGTATAAACAGTAATGTACTGGGTATAAACAGTAGTGTGTTGGGTATAAACAGTAATGTACTGGGTATAAACAGTAGTGTGTTGGGTATAAACAGTAATGTACTGGGTATAAACAGTAGTGTGTTGGGTGTAAACAGTAGTGTCCTGGGTATAAACAGTAGTGTGTTGGGTGTAAACAGTAGTGTGTTGGGTATAAACAGTAATGTACTGGGTATAAACAGTAATGTACTGGGTATAAACAGTAGTGTGTTGGGTATAAACAGTAATGTACTGGGTATAAACAGTAGTGTGTTGGGTGTAAACAGTAGTGTGTTGGGTATAAACAGTAATGTACTGGGTATAAACAGTAATGTACTGGGTATAAACAGTAGTGTGTTGGGTATAAACAGTAATGTACTGGGTATAAACAGTAGTGAGTTGGGTGTAAACAGTAGTGTGGTGGGTATAAACAGTAGTGTGTTGGGTATAAACAGTAGTGTACTGGGTATAAACAGTAGTGTGTTGGGTATAAACAGTAGTGAGTTGGGTATAAACAGTAGTGTGTTGGGTATAAACAGTAGTGTGTTGGGTATAAACAGTAGTGAGTTGGGTATAAACAGTAGTGTGTTGGGTATAAACAGTAGTGTACTGGGTATGAACAGTAGTGTGTTGGGTATAAACAGTAGTGTGTTGAGTATAAACAGTAGCCTATTTGTGACTCCACGTCAACTACTCATAGTATGTTCTGCTAGGAGTTAGCTGCTGTCTGTCTTCACATTATCATGATCACAGTTCATACTGTCTTTACGGCATCTTACTACCAGTGGAGGCTACTGAGGGGAGGACGGCTCATAATAATGGCTAGAATAGAGCTCCTCCTTCAATAAAACACAATAAACCTCAGTGGAAGATTCGTAAACCTTTGGAACAATATTAAATGGCTGGGAATGAACTTCTTACAAAGTATGTCTTGCATTTTTGCACCTGCAGATTTGATTTGATTTACTTTGGATCTCTTTTAGTCCCCATTTGGACTAATCGTCCAAGCAGAGCTGCTCTTCTTTTTAATATTGCAAGGAGAACCTGTTTCTATTCATGATAATTCATTTTCTATATAAAGCACATTTCAGGCACAACTCAACATGATAAAAAAAGTACAACAAATCACCGATGTGAAGATATTAAAAACAGACGGCGCACAGATGCAAAGCACATTGTTTTACAATGTGTTTCTGTAAGTACGATTTCATTACAAGGAAAAGTGTTTTTTAATGATTATTTAAGATTATTACACTTTAAAAGATTAACAGTAGTTTCTGTTTCACCCCCTGGAGTCAATGTCTGATTAGCCCAATAAAGGGGTTTTCAACTTCCCTCTGGGAGTGTAATGATATGAAATATCTGCTCATAAACATATTTATGGTTCATTGAAGTGAATGACCGACTGCCGCTTGTAGAGGGGATGAAACGATGGCCCTTACATTGCTACATGTAGATCAGGACCTGTGGAGCTCCTCTTGACGACTTTCTCCAAGAGTTGATGTGTGTTTGTCTGAACCTCCACCCTCCACAATCTAACCCTCCACCCTCCATCACTGACAATCTAACCCTCCACAATCTAACCCTCCACCACTGACAATCTAACCCTCCACCCTCCACCACTGACAATCTAACCCTCCACAATCTAACCCTCCACCACTGACAATCTAACCCTCCACCCTCCACCACTGACAATCTAACCCTCCACCACTGACAATCTAACCCTCCACCCTCCACCACTGACAATCTAACCCTCCACCACTGACAATCTAACCCTCCACCCTCCACAATCTAACCCTCCACCACTGACAATCTAACCCTCCACCACTGACAATCTAACCCTCCACCACTGACAATCTAACCCTCCACCCTCCACCACTGACAATCTAACCCTCCACCACTGACAATCTAACCCTCCACCCTCCACAATCTAACCCCCCACCACTGACAATCTAACCCTCCACCACTGACAATCTAACCCTCCACCATTGACAACCTAACCCTCCACCACTGACAATCTACCCCTCCACCACTGACAATCTAACCCTCCACCCTCCACCACTGACAATCTAACCCTCCACCCTCCACCACTGATAATCTAACCCTCCACCCTCCACCTTCCAACCTCCACCCTCCACCACTGACAATCTAACCCTCCACCCTCCACCACTGACAATCTAACCCTCCACAATCTAACCCTCCACCACTGACAATCTAACCCTCCACCCTCCACCACTGACAATCTAACCCTCCACCACTGACAATCTAACCCTCCACCCTCCACCACTGACAATCTAACCCTCCACCCTCCACAATCTAACCCTCCACCCTCCACCACTGACAATCTAACCCTCACCACTGACAATCTAACCCTCCACCCTCCACCACTGACAACCTAACCCTCCTCACTGACAATCTAACCCTCCATCACTGAGAATCTAACCCTCCACCCTCCACCACTGACAATCTAACCCTCCACCACTGACAATCTAACCCTCCACCCTCCACCACTGACAACCTAACCCTCCTCACTGACAATCTAACCCTCCATCACTGAGAATCTAACCCTCCACCCTCCACCACTGACAATCTAACCCTCCACCCTCCACAATCTAACCCTCCACCACTGACAATCTAACCCTCCACCCTCCACCACTGACAATCTAACCCTCCACGCTCTACAATCTAACCCTCCACCACTGACAATCTAACCCTCCACCACTGACAATCTAACCCTCCACCACTGACAATCTAACCCTCCACCCTCCACCACTGACAATCTAACCCTCCACACTCCACCTTCCAACCTCTACCCTCCACCACTGACAATCTAACCCTCCACCCTCCACCACTGACAATCTAACCCTCCACCCTCCACCACTGACAATCTAACCCTCCACCCTCCACCACTGACAATCTAACCCTCCACACTCCATCTTCCAACCTCTACCCTCCACCACTGACAATCTAACCCTCCACCCTCCACCACTGACAATCTAACCCTCCACCCTTCACCACTGACAATCTAACCCTCCACCCTCCACCACTGACAATCTAACCCTCCACCCTCCACAATCTAACCCTCCACCCTCCACCACTGACAATCTAACCCTCCACCACTGGCAATCTAACCCTCCACCCTCCACCACTGACAATCTAACCCTCCACCACTGACAATCTAACCATCAACCCTCCACAATCTAACCCTCCACCACTCACAATCTAACCCTCCACCACTGGCAATCTAACCCCCCTCCACTGACAATCTAACCATCAACCCTCCACAATCTAACCCTCCACCCTCCACCACTGACAATCTAACCCTCCACCACTGACAATCTAACCCCCCACCACTGACAATCTAACCCTCCACCACTGACAATCTAACCCTCCACCACTGACAATCTAACCCTCCACCACTGACAATCTAACCCTCCACCACTGACAATCTAACCCTCCACCACTGACAATCTAACCCTCCACCCTCCACCACTGACAATCTAACCCAACACCACTGACAATCTATCCCTCCACCACTGACAATCTAACCCTCCACCACTGACAATCTAACCCTCCACCACTGACAATCTAACCCTCCACCCTCCACAATCTAACCCTCCACCACTGACAATCTAACCCTCCACCCTCCACCACTGACAATCTAACCCAACACCACTGACAATCTAACCCTCCACCACTGACAATCTAACCCTCCACCCTCCACCACTGACAATCTAACCCTCCACCCTCCACAATCTAACCCTCCACCCTTCACCACTGACAATCTAACCCTCCACCACTGACAATCTAACCCTCCACCCTCCACCACTGACAATCTAACCCTCCACCACTGACAATCTAACCCTCCACCACTGACAATCTAACCCTCCACCACTGACAATCTAACCCTCCACCACTGACAATCTAACCCTCCACCCTCCATCACTGACAATCTAACCCTCCACCCTCCATCACTTTATATAGACCAGGTGCACAACAAACATCTCACTTCCCTGTCATTTCTGATTCTTCTTGTACACTGTCTGTTCTCTCAGCGGCTTAGTGGCCTGTTGCTATTTACAATCAGTTGTTTCCCAATTATTTCCCCAGTTTCCAAAATCCCATCATGCTTGTAGCCAATACAGGTTTTAAATGCAATGTTACCGCGGTCGCTGAGATCACAATCAGGGTGCAGATGTCGGCTCAACTATTAATGACCTCTAAAGATCAAATCCGTATTTGTAACAATGCCACTGTTCTAGCTGGCACCTTTGTTATTATCTCGGTTTTGTTGATGAGGAGAGGATCCTCCAGCAGAATGGTAATCATAAAAAATAGCTGTTCTATTGCAACGTGCAATTATGTCAGAGGCAGAAAAAAACGGTGTTTGTTTACAGTAACTGTTGTTGTTGTAGCATCCCAAACAGACAGTTTCACAATGAAGGATTCGAGCTGTAAACGTAAAGCGCGCTATAATGCAGCTCTAGTGAGGATCCAAATAAATCCCAGCCTTACTGTATTGACTGCTCTCTTACTGCTATAGTTACACTATCAAAAATAACACTCTTACTATTTTACCATAATTACACTATTGGTAGAGTATGAGTCCAACAGAGTCATCTCCCTAAATACTTTCTACAACGGTAATGATTGTAAATCTAGCGTTTTCCTGTAATCCACTAGAGGTAGAGAGGAGTGGATGTGAGGGAGGGATGGAGAGAGAGAGAGAGGGAGAGAGAAGAGGGAAAGTGGGGGTGGGAAGGAAAGAGGGAGAGAGAGAGACAGAGACAGGTAGAGAGTAGTGGATGTGGATGTGGGGGAGGGATGGAGGGAGAGAGATAGAGGGAGAGAGAGGAGGGAAAGTGGGGGTGGGATGGAAAGAGAGCGAGGGAGAGAGAGGAGAGAAAGTGGGGGAGGGATGAGAGAGAGAGAGAGAGAGAGAGAGATGCAGGGATCGCTCAAGAGTTAGAGAGAGAGAGGAGAGAAGTAGAGGAGGTATGGAGAGAGGCAGAGACGGAGAGATGGAGGAGAGAGGAGTCTAGGTCTGAATGGGACTTCATGGGTCTCGCTCTGTTAAAAAGTTGAGGCTGAAAATATCTCAGCTAATGAGGATAAATCAACTATCCACTCCTATTACGACTCTATGGGACTAGACAACTCTTCTTGATTCAGTGCCAACACACACAGAGAGGACCCAGAGTGTTACAGTTCCTCTATGGAAAGCGCACTGGGTACATATCTCATATGTGTTTGCTTTCCTCACCGTCCATCAAGATGTATCTATGGAGGAGACAGTAGGGACTCTGGAGGTTTTTCTGTTGGAACTTTTAGAGTTTGTCCCAGGACACACACGTGCACGCACACGCGCACGCACACACGCACGCACACACACACACACACACACACACACACACACACACACACACACACACACACACACACACACACACACACACACACACACACACACACACACACACACACACACACACACACACACACACACACACACACACACACACACACACACACACACACACACACACACACACACACACACACACACACACAGCGGCTTGCAGTACTGTATGTTCTTCCAGTGTCTCTCTGGGCGATGAGTCTCTCTTCCTTCTGAACACTCAGTTCCATTGTGTGTGTGTGTGTGTTTGTATGTGTCTATCTCTGTCTCTGTGTGCGTATTTGTGTGTACGCACACAAATCCTCGTCCTCTTGGCCACCCCTCATAGCCTGGTTCCTCTCTAGGTTTCTTCCTAGGTTTTGGCCTTTCTAGGGAGTTTTTCCTAGCCACCGTGCTTCTACACCTGCATTGCTTGCAGTTTGGGGTTTTAGGCTGGGTTTCTGTACAGCACATTGAGATATCAGCTGATGTACGAAGGGCTATATAAATACATTTGATTTGATTTGATTTGTTTGTGTGTGTATGTCTGACTCTCTCTCTCTGTGTGCGTCTGTCTCTGTTTCTGTGTGTGTGAATGAGGTACTTGCACCACGGTCTGTGTGTGTGTGTGTGTGCCGTGTGTGTGTGTGTGTGTGTGTGTGTGTGTGTGAGTGCGGTACTTGCACCACGGTCTGTGTGTGTGTCCCAGTGTCGCTGTTTTGTGCATATTGTTCAGGAACAGATATGAGTCACTGAAGGCAGATCAGGTATCGTACAGGGAGAGAGATAGAGACCTAGCTGTTGAACATGATGACAAATCAAAATCTTAAATGCAAAAATAGGTCATGATATCATGAAGGAAAGGAGCACGGAGGAATGGAACACGAAGGAGAGGAGCACAGAGGAAAGGAACACGGAGGAAAGGAACACGGAGGAAAGGAGCACGGAGGAAAGGAACACGGAGGAATGGAGCGCGGAGGAAAGGAACACGGAGGAAAGGAACACGGCGGAAAGGAACACGGAGGAATGGAGCGCGGAGGAAAGGAACACGGAGGAAAGGAGCACGGAGGAAAGGAACACGGAGGAAAGGAACATGGAGGAATGGAGCGCGGAGGAATGGAGCGCGGAGGAAAGGAGCACGGAGGAAAGGAACACGGCGGAAAGGAACACGGAGGAATGGAGCGCGGAGGAATGGAACACGGAGGAAAGGAGCACGGAGGAAAGGAACACGGAGGAAAGGAACACGGAGGAAAGGAACACGGAGGAATGGAGCACGGAGGAATGGAGCGCGGAGGAAAGGAGCACGGAGGAAAGGAACACGGCGGAAAGGAGCACGGAGGAAAGGAACACGGAGGAAAGGAGCACGGAGGAAAGGAACACGGAGGAATGGAGCGCGGAGGAATGGAGCGCGGAGGAAAGGAGCACGGAGGAATGGAACACGGAGGAATGGAGCGCGGAGGAACGGAGCGCGGAGGAAAGGAGCATGGAGGAAAGGAACACGGAGGAAAGGAACACGGAGGAAAGGAGCACGGAGGAAAGGAACGCGGAGGAATGGAGCGCGGAGGAATGGAGCGCGGAGGAAAGGAGCACGGAGGAAAGGAACACGGCGGAAAGAAACACGGAGGAATGGAGCGCGGAGGAATGGAACACGGAGGAAAGGAACACGGAGGAAAGGAACACGGAGGAAAGGAACACGGAGGAAAGGAACACGGAGTAAAGGAACACGGAGGAATGGAGCGCGGAGGAATGGAGCGCGGAGGAAAGGAGCACGGAGGAAAGGAACACGGCGGAAAGGAGCACGGAGGAAAGGAACGCGGAAGAAAGGAGCGCGGAGGAAAGGAGCGCGGAGGAAAGGAGCACGGAGGAAAGGAGCACGGAGGAAAGGAGCGCGGAGGAAAGGAGCGCGGAGGAAAGGAACGCGGAGGAAAGGAACACGGAGGAAAGGAACGCGGAGGAAAGGAACGCGGAGGAAAGGAGCGCGGAGGAAAGGAGCACGGAGGAAAGGAACACGGAGGAATGGAGCACGGAGGAAAGGAGCACGGAGGAAAGGAACACGGAGGAATGGAGCACGGAGGAAAGGAACACGGAGGAATGGAGCACGGAGGAAAGGAACACGGAGGAAAGGAGCACGGAGGAATGGAGCACGGAGGAAAGGAGCGCGGAGGAATGGAGCACGGAGGAAAGGAACACGGAGGAAAGGAACACGGAGGAAAGGAACACGGAGGAAAGGAGCACGGAGGAAAGGAACACGAAGGAAAGGAGCACGGAGGAAAGGAACACGGAGGAAAGGAACACGGAGGAAAGGAACATGGAGGAAAGGAGCACGGAGGAAAGGAACACGGAGGAATGGAGCACAGAGGAAAGGAGCACGGAGGAATGGAGCACGAAGGAAAGGAGCACGGAGGAAAGGAACACGGAGGAAAGGAGCACAGAGGAAAGGAGCACAGAGGAATGGAACACAGAGGAAAGGAGCACAGAGGAATGGAGCGTGTAGGAAAGGAGCACGGAGGAAAGGTGGCAGTACAAAACACCAACGCTTCGGCATCAAGCCATCATCATCATCATCATCATCATCATCATCATCATCATCATCATCATCATCATCATCAAATCACATTGTATTAGTCACATGCGCCAAATACAACAGGTGTAGACCTTACAGTGAAATGCTTACTTATGAGCCCCTGACCAACAATGCAATTAAAAGAAATATGGATAAGAATAAGAAGTAAAAGTAACAAGTAATTAAAGAGCAGCAGTAAATAACAATAGCGATACTATATACAGGGGGGAACCGGTACAGAGTCAATGTGCGGGGCACCGGTTAGTTGAGGTAAAATGTACAGTACATGTACAGTTGAAGTCAAAAGTTTACATACACCTTAGCCAAATACATTTAAACTCACTTTGTCACAATTCCTGACATTTAATTATTGAAAAAATTCCCTGTCTTAGGTCAGTTAGGATCACCACTTTATTTTAAGAATGTGAAATGACGGAATAATAGTAGAGATTTATTTATTTCAGCTTTTATTTCTTTCATCACATTCCCAGTGGGTCAGACGTTTACCTACACTCAATTCGTATTTGGTAGCATTGCAGTTAAATTGTTTAACTTGGGTCAAACGTTTCGGGTAGCCTTCCACAAGCTTCCCACAATAAGTTGGGAGAACTTTGGCCCATTCCTCCAGACAGAGCTGGTGTAACTGAGTCAGGTTTGTAGGCCTCCTTGCTCACACATGCTTTTTCAGTTCTGCCCACAAATTTTCTATAGGAATGAGGTCAGGGCTTTGTGATGGCCACTCCAATACCTTGACTTCGTTGTCCTTAAGCCATTTTGCCACAACATTGGAAGTATGCTTGGGTCATTGTCCATTTGGAAAACCCATTTGCGACCAAGCTTCAACTTCCTTACTGATGTCTTGAGATGTTGCTTCAATATATCCACATAATTTTCTGTCCTCAAGATGTCCTCATCTATTTTGTGAAGTGCACCAGTCCCTCCTGCAGCAAAGCAGCCCCACAACATGATGCTGCCACCCCTGTGCTTCACGGTTGGGATGGTGTTCTTCGGCTTGCAAGCCTCCCCCTTTTTCCTCCAAACATAACAATGGTCATTATGGCCAAACAGTTCTGTTTTTGTTGCATCAGACCAGAGGACATTTCTCCCAAAAGAACGATCTTTGTCCCCATGTGCAGTTGCAAACCGTAGGCTTCTTCCTTGTTGAGCGGCTTTTCAGGTTTTGTCTATATATTACTCGTTTTACTGTGGATATAGATACTTTTGTACCTGTTTCCTCCAGCATCTTCACAAGGTCCTATGCTGTTGTTCTGGGATTGATTTGCACTTTTCGCAACAAAGTACCTTCATCTCTAGGAGACAGAACGCGTCTCCTTCCTGAGCGGTATGACGGCTGCTTGGTCCCATGGTGTTTATACTTGCGTACTATTGTTTGTACCAATGAATGTGGTACATTCAGGCATTTGGCAATTGCTCCCAAGGATAAACCAGACTTGTGGAGGTCTACAATTTATTTTCTGAGGTCTTGGCTGATTTCTTTTGACTTTTCCATAATGTCAAGAAAAGAGGCACTGCGTTTGAAGGTATGCCTTGAAATACATCCACAGGTACACCTCCAATTGACAAAAATTATGTCAATTAGCCTATCAGAACCTTCTAAAGCCATTAAGTAATTTTCTGGAATTTTCCAAGCAGTTTAAAGAAACAGTCAACTTAGTGTATTTAAACTTCTGAACCACTGGAATTATGATACAGTGAATTGTAAGTGAAATAATCTGTCTGTAAACAATTGTTAGAAAAATTACTTGTGTCATGCACAAAGTAGATGTCCTAACCGACCTGACAAAACTATAGTTTGTTAACAAGAAATGTATGGAGTGGTTTGAAAACAAGTTTTAATGACTCCAACCTAAGTGTATGTAAACTTACGACTTCAACTGTAGGTAGAGTTATTAAAGTGACTATGCATAGATGACAACAACAGAGAGTAGCAGCGGCGTAAAAGGTTGGGGGGACAATGCAAATAGTCTGGGTAGCCATTTGATTATGTGTTCAGGAGTCTAATGGCTTGGGGGTAGAAGCTATTTAGAAGCCTTTTGGACCTAGACTTGGCGCTCCGGTACCGCTTGCCGTGCGGTTGCAGAGAGAACAGTCTATGACTAGGGTGTCTGGAGTCTTTGACATTTTTAGGGCCTTCCTCTGACACCCCCTGGTATAGAGGTCCTGTGTTGAGGATCAGCGCGGCGGATGTGTTGTTACCTGCCCTTACCACCTGGGGATGGCCCGTCAGGAAGTCCAGGATCCAGTTGCAGAGGGAGGTGTTTAGTCCCAGGGTCCTTAGCTTATTGATGATGTTTGAGGGCACTATGGTGTTGAACGCTGAGCTGTAGTCAATGAATAGCATTCTCACATAGGTGTTCCTTTTGTCCAGGTGAGAAAGAGCAGTTTGGAGTGCAATAGAGATTGCATCATCTGTGGAACTGTTGAGGCGGTATACAATTTGGATGGGTCTAGGGTTTCTGGGATAATGGTGTTGATGTGAGCCTTGACCAGGCTTTCAAAGACCTTCATGGCTACAGACGTGAGTGCTACGGGTCGGTAGTCATTTAGATAGGTTACCTTTGTGTTCTTGGGCACAGGCACTATGGGGGTCTGCTTAAAATATGTTGGTATTACAGACCCGGACAGGGAGAGGTTGAAAATGTCAATGAAGACACTTGCCAGTTGGTCAGCGCATGCTCACAGTACATGTCCTGGTAATCCGTCTGGCCCTGTGGCCTTGTGAATGTTGACCTGTTTAAAGGTCTTACTTACATCGGCTGCGGAGAGTGTGATCACACAGTCTTTCGTAACAGCTGATCCTCTCAACCATGTTCAGTGTTATTTGCCTCGAAGCGAGCATTGAAGTAGTTTAGCTCGTCCGGTACGCTCGTGTCACTGGGAAGCTCTCGGCTGTGCTACCCTTTGTAGTCTGTAATGGTTTGCAGGCCCTGCCACATCCGACGAGCGTTGGAGCCGGTGTAGTACGATTCGATCTTAGTCCTGTATTGATGCTTTGCCTGTTTGATGGTTCGTCGGAGGGCATAGTGGATTTCTTGTAAGCTTCCGGGTTACAGTCCCACTCCTTGAAAGCGGCAGCTCTAGCCTTTACGGTCCCTGTGGGGACAACGTCATCGATGCACTTATTGATGAAGCCAATGACTGTTATGGCGTACTACTCAATGCCATTGGAGGAATCCCGGGACATATTCCAGTCTGTGCTAGCAAAACAGTCCTGTAGCTTAGCATCTGAACATTTTTTTATTGATCTAATCACTGGTGCTTCCTGCTTAATTTTTTTTGCTTGTAGGCAGGAATCAGGAGGATAGAATTATGGTCAGTTTTGACAAATGGAGGGTGAGGGAAAGCTTTGTATGCGTCTCTGTGTGTGGAGTAAAGGTGGTCCAGAGTTTTTTCCCCTCTGGTTGCACATTTAACATGCTGGTAGAAATTTGGTAAAACGGATTTAAGTTTCCCCGCATTAAAGTCATCATCATCCTCCTCATCATCATCATCATCATCACCATTAAGCCATCATCATCATCACCATCAGGCCATCATCATCACAATCAAGCCATCATCATCATCATGACCACCATCCTCATCATCCTCATCATCACCATCTTCCTCATCAAGCCACCATCATCATCATCCTCCTCCTCACCATCAATCCATCATCATCATCATCGCCATCAACCATCATCATCACCATCTACATCACCATCACCATCACCATCTTCCTTATCAAGCCACCATCATCATCATCCTCATTCTCATCATCATAATAAAGCCATCATCATCACCACCATAGCCATCATCGTCATCATCATGACCATCATCCTCCTCAGCATCATCATCACCATAATCATCAGCGTCATCATCACCATCAACCTCACCATCATCTGTGTAAAATTCGATATTATAACATATACAGTTCCTTGCAAAATTATTCCTCCCCCTTGGCGTTTTTCATATTTTGTTGCATTACAACCTGTAATTGAAAATTATTTTTATTTGGATTTCATGTAATGGACGTACACAAAATAGTCCAAATTGGTGAAATGAGATTAAAAAAATAACTTGTTTCAAAAAATATTAATAAAATAACAACGGAGAAGTGGTGCGTGCATATGTATTCACCCCCTTTGCTATGAAGCCTCTAAATAAGATCTGGTGCAACCAATTACCTTCAGAAGTCACAAAATGTGTTAAGTAAAGTCCACCTGTGTGCAATCTAGGTGTCACATGATCTGTCACATGATCTCAGTATATATGTACAACTGTTCTGAAAGGCCCCAGAATCTGCAACACCACTAAGCAAGGGGCACCACCAAGCAAGCGGCACCATGAAGACCAAGGAGCTCTCCAAACAGGTCAGGGACAAAGTTGTGGAGAAGTACAGGTCAGGGTTGGGTTCTAAAAAACGTTGAACTTTGAACATCCCACGGAGCACCAATAAATCCATTATTAAAAAATGGAAAGAATATGGCACCACAGCAAACCTGCCAAGAGAGGGCTGCCCACCAAAACTCACAAACCAGGCATGGAGGGAATTAATCAGAGAGGCAACAAAGAGATCAAAGATAACCCTAAAAGAGCTGCAAAGCTCCACAGCGGAGATTGGAGTATCTGTCCATAGGCCCACTTTAAGCTGTACACTCCACAGAGTTGGGCTTTACGGAAGAGTGGCCAGAAAAAAAGCTATTGCTTAAAGAAAGAAATAAGCAAACATGTTTGGTGTTCGCCAAATGGCATGTTGGAGACTCCCCAAACATATGGTCAGATGAGACAAAAATGTAGCTTTTTGGCCATCAAGGAAAACGCTATGTCTGGCGCAAATCCAACACCTCTCATCACCCAGAGAGGACCATCCCTACAGTGAAGCATGGTGGTGGCAGCATCATGCTGTGGGGATGTTTTTCAACGGCAGGAACTGGGAAACTGGTCAGAATTGAAGGAATGGTGGATGGCGCTAAATACAGGGAAATTCATAAGGGAAACCTGTTACAGTCTTCCAGAGATTTGAGACTGGGATGGAGGTTCACCTTCCAGGAGGACAATTACATTTAAAATGTTTACATTTTAGTCATTTAGCAGACGCTCTTATCCAGAGCGACTTACAGTAGAATGCGTACATTTTATTACATTTTACATACTGAGACAAGGATATCCCTACCGGCCAAACCCTCCCTAACCCGGACGACGCTATGCCAATTGTGCGTCGCCTCACAGACCTCCCGGTTGCGACAGAGCCTGGGCGCGAACCCAGCCCAGCCTGGGCACGAACCCAGAGACTCTGGTGGCGCAGCTAGCACTGCGATGCAGTGCTCTAGACCACTGCGCCACCCGGGAGGCCAATGACCCTAATCATACTGCAAAAGCAACACGAGTGGTTTAAGGGGAAACATTTACATTTCTTGGAATGGCCTAGTCGAAGCCCAGACCTTCATCCAATTGAGAATCTGTGGTATGACTTAAAGATTGCTGTAAACCAGCAGAACCCATCCAACTTGAATGACCTTTTCTGCCCTAAAGAATGGGGAAAAAATCCCAGTGGCTAGATGTGCCAAGTTTATAGAGACATACCCCAAGAGACTTAATGCTGTAATTGCTGCAAAATGTGGCTCAACAAAGTATTGTCTTTGACGGGGTGAGTAGTTATGCATGCTTAAGTTTTCAGTTTTTTGGGCTTATTTCTTGTTTGTTCACAATAAAAAAATATTTTGTATCTTCAAAGTGGTAGGCATGTTGTGTAAATCAAATGATACAAACCCCCCCAAAAATGGATTTTTATTTCCAGGTTGTCAGGCAACAAAATAGGAAAAATGCCAAGGGGGTGAATACTTTCGCAAGCCACTGTAAGCAGAGTATACATTGTTGGTTGCTAAAGGAAATATTTAATTTAATCTCATCCGTGTACTGAGACAGCAGTTTTGATCATAAAGAAGCATCCTTATATAGGACTTCTATTATCCTCAAAGAGAGTTTGAGTATCTCTTTGCTCAGTCAGTTGTTGTCGTTCATGGTTGGATGGTAAGCCACCCAGAAGCATCGCTTTGGGGCTGAGAGGTGGAGAGCAACCCAGTTGTTGACTGTTCCTGACTCACAATGCTTGACTTACTGTACTTAACCTACTTTACGTAAGAGATGTTAAGGCTCCCAGTGTCAGCAGACCCAACATCAAAGCCCCTTCTCCGATAGTTTTCCCATTTCCCCTCTATTCCCAATGGAGGAATTACCGCCGGATCCAAAATGGCGTCCGACTCTCTGTAGCTTTCATCACAAGATGGATGGCCATCCAGGGAACTGGAGCATGGTCTGCCATAGTAGGTGGCAGGTAGCCTAGTGGTTAGAGCGTTGGGCCAGTAACCAGAAAGGTTGCTGGATTGAATCCCCGAACTGACAAGGTAAAAATCTGTCGTTCTGCCCCTGAACAAGGCAGTTAACCTACTGTTTCCTGGTAGGCTGTCATTGTAAATAAGAATTTGTTCTTATCTGACTTGCCTAGTTAAATAAAGGTTACATTTAAAAATATATATAATTATTCTAATGACCTCTTTCTATTTACCTATGATCTCTTCCTGTCTCTTCCTGTCCATCAGTTATTGGACAATCTGGTATTCTATCTATGGTCTGGTTATACAGTGCATTCGGAAAGTGTTCAGAACCCCTTCACTTTTTCCACATTTTTTTTACGTTACAGCCTCATTCTAAAAAATTATTCCCTCATCAATCTATACACAATACCCCATAATGACATCACAATACCCCATAATGACATCACAAATGACAAAGCAAAAACAGTTTTTTAGACATTTTAGAAAATCACATTTAAGTATTCAGACTCTTTACTCAGTGCTTTGTTGAAGAACCTTTGGCATCGATTACAGCCTCAAGTCTTCTTGGGTATGACGCTACAAGCTTGGCACACTTGTATGTGGGGAGTTTCTCCCATTCTTCTCTGCAGATCCTCTCAAGCTCTGTCAGATTGGTTGGGGAGCGTCACTGCACAGCTATTTTAGTCCGGGCTCTGGCTGAGCCGCTCAAGGACATTCAGAGGCTTGTCCCGAAGCCCTGCGTTGTCTTTGCTGTGTCCTTAGGGTTGTTGTCCTGTTGGAAGGTGAACCTTCACCCCAGTCTGAAGTCCTGAGCGCTCTAGTCTCCGAGTCCCTGCTGCTAAAAAACATCCCCACAGCATGATGCTGCCACCACCATGCTTCACAGTAGAGATTGTAGTGGCCAGGTAACGAGCAGTGCCTGGTTTCCTCCAGACATGACACTTGGCATTTGGTTTCATCAGACCAGTGAATCTTGTTTCTCATGGTCTGAGAGACCTTTAGGTGCCTTTTGGCAAACTCCAAGCGGGCTGTTATGTGCCTTTTACTGAAGAGTGGCTTCTGTCTGGCCACTTTACCAGAAAGGTTTGATTGGTGGAGTGCTGCAGAGATTGTTGTCCTCTGGAATGTTCTCCCATCTCCACAGAGGAACTCTGGAGCTCTGTCAGAGTGACCATCGGGTTCTTGGTCACCTCCCTGACCAAGGCCCTTCTCTCCCAATTTCTCAGTTTGGCCGGGTGGCCAGCTCTAGGAAGAGGGACTTTCAATGCTGCAGACATTTTTTTGGTACCCTTCCCCAGATCTGTGCCGTGACACAATCCTGTCTTGGAGCGCTACGGAAAAATTCCTTTGACCTCATGGCTTGATTTTTGCTCTGACGTCAACTGTGGGACCTTATATAGACAGGTGTGTGCCTTTCCAAATCATGTCCAATAAATTGAATTTACCACAGGTGGATTCCAATCAAGTTGTAGAAACATCTCAAGGATGATCAATAAAAACAGGATGCACCTGAGTTCAATGTTGAGTCTCATAGCAAAGGGTCTGAATACTTACGCAAATAAGATATTTCCGTTTTTATTTGTAATGAATGTGCAAACATTTCTACAAACCTATTTTTGCTTTGTCATTATGCGGTATTGTGTGTAGATTGATGAGGGTAAAAAAGGCTGTAACGTAACAATATACGGAAAAAGTAAAGGGGTCTGAATACTTTCCGAATGCATTGTACAATTCACTGGGAAAGTTTTCAGACCTCTTGACTTTTTTCACGTTTTGTTACCTTAATTAAGCCTTTTTCTAAAAATTTTTACATTTAAAAAAAAATCTATCTACACATAATAGCCCATAATGACAAAACAAAATAAATATATATATATTTTTTTTTTACATTTCTTAAAACAAAAAACTTAAATACCTTGATTATGCACTTGTATCTATAGTCTGATCAGGTCTCCAGTCATCGTCATTCATAAGTCATTGATAGGTAGGCTTATGGTTATCTAGTAGACTAACACATATTGAGTACCCACAATAACCTTGTTGTTATCAGAACTATGTTTAACCCACTCAACTATCAGGAACTACACTCTTGAAAAAAAAAATGCTATCTAGAACCTAAAAGGGGTTTTCGACTGTCCACATAAGAGAACCCTTTGAAGAACCCTTATTTGGTTCCAGGTAGAACCCTTTTGGGTTTCCATTCCACAGATGGTTGCAAATGGAACTCAAAAGGGTTCTACCTGGAACCAAAAAGGGTTCTCCTACGGGACAACCAAAGAACCATTTTGGAACCCTTCTTTTCTCTTGAATGTAGTGGTGAATTATTAGTGGAATTTTCTATCAATAACCTCCACCAGGTTTCAATGTAGCCTAGAACCCTCCCCATCCACATAGAATTATTTTTATTCTAAGCATGTATAAGAGAAGTGAACATAAGACTTTATCTGTGCTCCCTAACTATCATTTTAATTGGATATAATTCAATGTTATTGGAGAAGGGATTTAGACTTTGGCTTTCTCTCGCTCCCTCTCTTTTCTATATATAAAAGAGTTGCTGATCTGAGATCAGTTATTTTTAATAGTTATCATGGAATGAGTTTAAAGCTACAGTCTGAGATCTGGTTTGGATATTGGCTTAGCCAGCAGCATACCACCCTGCATACCACTGCTGGCTTGCTTCTGAAGCTAAGCAGGGTTGGTCCTGGTCAGTCCCTGGATGGGAGACCAGATGCTCCTGGAAGTGGTGTTGGAGGGCCAGTAGGAGGCACTCTTTCCTCTGGTCTAAAAAATATCCCAATGCCCCAGGGCAGTGATTGGGGACACTGCCCTGTGTAGGGTGCCGTCTTTCGGATGGGACGTTAAACGGGTGTCCTGACTCTCTGAGGTCATTAAAGATCCCATGGCACTTATCGTAAGAGTAGGGGTGTTAACCCCGGTGTCCTGACTAAATTCCCAATCTGGCCCTCAAACCATCATGGTCACCTAATAATCCCCAGTTTACAATTGGCTTATTCATCCCCCTCCTCTCCCCTGTAACTATTCCCCAGGTCGTTGCTGCAAATGAGAACGTGTTCTCAATCAACTTACCTGGTAAAATAAAATAAAAAAATAATAAAAAATAAAAAAATTGATATTTGAAGTCTTGATATTTACCCATTTGTTGAACTGTAGCTTTAACTCTGTCCTTTGGTCTGATATTAAGATTAAGACGGGATCATTTAATTCCAAGTTGAACGTAGAACACTTTGATAGAGCCATTTTCATCAGAAAGATTTTAATACATTTGTCTAGGTTCCCACACACACACACACACACACACACACACTGTACATATCAGGCTGTTGGTGAATGCGCATCCAAACAGAAATGTAGGCAAAAAATCTCCACATAATACCAGAAATGTTGGGTATGCGTTACACAATCACACAAACGCACACACACACACACACACACACACACACACACACACACACACACACACACACACACACACACACACACACACACACACACACACACACACACACACACACACACACACACACACACACACACACACACACACACACACACACACACACACCGTACTGCATCGACCTGGATTGGATCAATTTGATGTTAAGCTGTTTGAACATGACCTAATTGACGAACCAATCATCAATATTGTATGTAAGGGATAACCAATGCGTTCTATAGAAAATAATGAATGCCTTTCAAAGTGTGCATTATTGTCCAGAGCCCCCAGTGGATTATCTTTTTAACACCATGGCCATAGTTTAACATATTTGCCGCTATAAATGTGTTCAACCTCCACTGAAGTAGCTAGCAAGTTTACTAGATAGCTACAGTACCGTGGTAACCAAACAGACTTACTAGTTTAGCTAACTAAACTATCAGTCCATTACCAATACTGTTTTCAATTTGACTTTTGCTTTCAAAAGCAGCTCAAAGAAAACATGTGAAAATGAACTATAGCCGTTGAATTCTACCGTTCTGATATACCGTGTGTTACAGGGAAATAATACACACTCTAGAATGCCCTTCAAGCCAATCAGAAACGAGTATTCAACAATGCCATGTTACATTATAATCAATATTATAAACTGTGGTTCCAGCCCTGAATGCTGATTGGCTGACGGCCGTGGTATATCAGACCGTATACCACGGGTAGGACAAAACATTTATTTTTACTGCTCTAATTACATTGGTAACCAGTTTATAATAGCAATAAGGCACGTCGGGGGTTTGTGATATATGGCCAATATACAGTTGAAGTCGGAAGTTTACATACACCTTTGCCAAATACATTTAAACTCAGTTTTTCACAATTCCTGACATTTAATCCTTGTAAAACATCCCTGTCTTAGGTCAGTTAGGGTCACCACTTTATTTTAAGAATGTGAAATGTCAGAATAATAGTAGAGAA
The DNA here is from genome assembly GCF_029448725.1 of Salvelinus fontinalis. Classification (NCBI taxonomy): domain Eukaryota; kingdom Metazoa; phylum Chordata; class Actinopteri; order Salmoniformes; family Salmonidae; genus Salvelinus; species Salvelinus fontinalis. The sequence goes on along the minus strand of NC_074700.1, from coordinate 25,123,256 downwards.
TTATTTATTTCAGCTTTTATTTCTTTCATCACATTCCCAGTGGGTCAGAAGTTTACGTACACTCAATTAGTATTTGGTAGCATTGCCTTTAAATTGTTTACTTGGGTCAAACGTTTCGGGTAGCCTTCCACAAGCTTCCCACAAAAAGTTGGGTGGATATTGGCCCATTCCTCCTGACAAAGCTGGTGTAACTGAGTCAGGTTTGTAGGCCTCCTTGCTCGCACATGCTTTTTCAGTTCTGCCCACACATTTTTTATAGGATTGAGGTCAGGGCTTTGTGATGGCCACTCCAATACCTTCACTTTGTTGTCCTTAAGCCATTTTACCACAACTTTGGAAGTATGCTTGGGGTCATTGTCCATTTGGAAGACCCATTTGCGACCAAGCTTTAACTTCCTGACTGATGTATTGAGATGTTGCTTCAATATATCCACATAATTTTCTGTCCTCAACAATTGTTGGAAAATTTCCTTGTGTCTTGCACAAAGTAGATGTCCTAACCGACTTGCCAAAACTATAGTTTGTTAACAAGAAATTTGTGGAGTGGTTGAAAAACAAGTTTTAATGACTCCAACCTAAGTGTATGTAAACTTCTGACTTCAACTGTACCACATACTTATTTTCCACCATAATTTGCAAATAAATTCATTAAAAATCCTACAATGTGATTTTCTGGATTTTTTTTTCTCATTTTGTCTGTCATAGTTGAAGTGTACCTATGATGAAAATTACAGGCCTCTCTCATCTTTTTAAGTGGGAGAACTTGCACAATTGGTGGCTGACTAAATACCTTTTTGCCCCACTGTACATAGGTTGATACACAAAGCTGTCATCAAGGCAAAGAGCGGCTATTTTGAAGAATCTAAAATCTAAAATATATTTTGATTTGTTTTTCACATTTTTTTGTTTACGACATGATTCCATATGTGTTATTTCATATTTTGCATGTCTTCACTATTATTCTACAATGTAGAAAATAGTAAAAATAAAGAAAAAAACGTGAATGAGTAATTGTGTCCAAACTTTTGGCTGGTGCTGTATTTCTGTATGGACCTTGCTTTGTGAACAGGGGCATTGTCATGCTGAAACAGGAAAGGGCCTGCCCCAAACTGTTGCCACATAGTTGGAAGCACAGAATCATCTAGAATGTCATTGCATGCTGTAGCGTCACAATATCCTTTCACTGGAACTGAAAGGGGCCTAGTTTGAACCATGAAAAACAACCCCAGACCATTATTCTTCCCTCATGAAACTTTATAGTTGGCACTATGCATTGGGGGAGGTAGTGTTTTCCTGGCATCTGCCAAACCCACATTTGTCCGTTGAACTGCCAGATGGTGAAGCGTGATTCATCACTCCAGAGATTGCATTTCCACTGCTCCAGAGTCCAATGGCGGTAAGCTTTACACAACTCCTGCCAACGCTTGGCATTGCGTATGGTGATCTTATGCTTGTGTGCGGCTGCTCGGCCATGTAAACCCATTTCATAAAGCTCCCGACGAACAGTTCTTGTGCCGACGTTGCTTCCAGAGGCAGTTTGGGACTCGGTAGTGAGTTTTGCAACTGAGGACAGATGATTTTTACGCACTACACGTTTCACAGCTCGGCGGTCCTGCTCTGTGAGCTTGTGTGGCCTACCATTTCGCAGTTGAGCCGTTGTTGCTCCTAGACGTTTCCACTTCCGGCTAAGCGGAAAACCAGATGGGATGACGTATCGCTGCAGAATGCTATGGTAGCCATGCTGGTTAAGTGTGCCTTGAATTCTAAATAAATCACGGTGGGAACCACACATGCGGAGATCATCTGTTCACAAAGACAAGGCGGTTGGAACCAAAATTCGCAAATTTGGACTCATCAGACCAAAGAACAGATTTCCACCGGTCTAATGTCCATTGCTCATGTTTCTTGGCCCAAGCAAGTCTCTTCTTATTATTGGTGTCCTTTAGTAGTGGTTTCTTTGCAGCGATTTGACCATTAAGGCCTGATTCACACAGTCTCCTCTGAACAGTTGACGTTGAGATGTATCTGTTACTTGAACTCTGTGAAGCATTGATTTGGGCTGCAATTTCTGAGGCTGTTAACTCTAACGGGTCCTATACAGGTAAATATCTCTTCATCCAGGGTCCTATACAGGTAGATATCTCTACATCCAGGGTCCTATACGGGTAGATATCTCTTCATCCAGGGTCCTATACAGGTAGATATCTCTTCATCCAGGGTCCTATACAGGTAGATATCTCTACATCCAGGGTCCTATACAGGTAGATATCTTTACATCCAGGGTCCTATACAGGTAGATATCTCTACATCCAGGGTCCTATACAGGTAGATATCTCTACATCCAGGGTCCTATACAGGTAGATATCTCTACATCCAGGGTCCTATACAGGTAGATATCTCTTCATCCAGGGTCCTATACAGGTAGATATCTCTTCATCCAGGGTCCTATACAGGTAGATATCTCTACATCCAGGGTCCTATACAGGTAGATATCTCTACATCCAGGGTCCTATACAGGTAGATATCTCTTCATCCAGGGTCCTATACAGGTAGATATCTCTACTTCCAGGGTCCTATACAGGTAGATATCTCTACATCCAGGGTCCTATACAGGTAGATATCTCTTCATCCAGGGTCCTATACAGGTAGATATCTCTACATCCAGGGTCCTATACAGGTAGATATCTCTACATCCAGGGTCCTATACAGGTAGATATCTCTACATCCAGGGTCCTATACAGGTAGATATCTCTTCATCCAGGGTCCTATACAGGTAGATATCTCTACATCCAGGGTCCTATACAGGTAGATATCTCTTCATCCAGGGTCCTATACAGGTAGATATCTCTACATCCAGGGTCCTATACAGGTAGATATCTCTTCATCCAGGGTCCTATACAGGTAGATATCTCTACATCCAGGGTCCTATACAGGTAGATATCTCTTCATCCAGGGTCCTATACAGGTAGATATCTCTACATCCAGGGTCCTATACAGGTAGATATCTCTTCATCCAGGGTCCTATACAGGTAGATATCTCTTCATCCAGGGTCCTATACAGGTAGATATCTCTTCATCCAGGGTCCTATACAGGTAGATATCTCTACATCCAGGGTCCTATACAGGTAGATATCTCTACATCCAGGGTCCTATACAGGTAGATATCTCTTCATCCAGGGTCCTATACAGGTAGATATCTCTACATCCAGGGTCCTATACAGGTAGATATCTCTTCATCCAGGGTCCTATACAGGTAGATATCTCTACATCCAGGTCTGGGTTATCCTAGATAAAAGTCAAGTTGTATCTAGACTATTGATCTGGTTACATTCGACTGTAATTCCCAGTGTACACATACATACTCTGACATGTATCGTGCACAGTAATCGATGACAACACCACAGTAATCGATGACAACACCACAGTTGTTCACAGGCTACTTTTTCTGTTAACCCCTCATAATACTACTTTTTGGAACTACTATTTGGAACTAACAT
>NC_074700.1:25107259-25114759 GCF_029448725.1 Salvelinus fontinalis | reverse complement strand
CCCTATACGGATCTAGTCAAAAGTAGTGGTCTATGTAGGGAATAGGGCTCTGGTCAAAAGTAGTGCACTATGTAGGGAACATGGCTCTGGTCAAAAGTAGTGCACTATGTAGGGAATAGGGTGCCTTTTGGGAAGCAGTAATAATGTGATGCTCCTGATCTTGCGTCATATGAAACCCTGTGAAGGGACCCAGCTACCTGGAAAAATTTATCTTTCTATTCATGTTAATCATACTTAATTAACATTATATTGATGCTAATCATACTCAATGACCCTTATATTGATGCTAATCATACTCAATTAACATTATATTGATGCTAATCATACTCAATTAACATTATATTGATGCTAATCATACTCAATTAACATTATATTGATGCTAATCATACTCAATTAACATTATATTGATGCTAATCATACTCAATTAACATTATATTGATGCTAATCATACTCAATTAACATTATATTGATGCTAATCATACTCAATTAACATTATATTGATGCTAATCATGCTCAATAAACATTATATTGATGCTAATCATACACAATAAACATTACAGACAACAACATATCCTCTGTGTAAACATTGTATAGGGTTAGCTACTTCCGGGCAGTGTATCCTATAGATGAGTTAGCTGACAGCGCCATGAAACCAATATGCATGCTTCAGTGGGGAAGAAGTCTGTGTGTTGTTGCCATTCTGGACAGTTAGAAACAATGTCAAGAAACTTCCATGTGGGGAATCGTAAGTAGCGGAGTTAAGTACTGAAGTAAAAAATACTTTTTAAGTACTACCGATCTAGTTTTTTAGGGTATCTGTACTTTCCTTTACTATTTATATTTTTGACTACTTTAACTTTTATTCCGCTATATTCCTTAAGAAAACCATGTACTTTTTACTTCATCAATTTTCCCTGACACCTAAAAGTACTCATTACATTTCGAATGCTTAACAGGACAGGAAAATGGTCCATTTCACCCACTTATCAAGAGAACATCCCTAGTCATCCCTATTACCTCTGATCTGGTTCACTCACTAAACACAAATGCTTAATTTGTAAATTATGTCTGAGTGTTGGAGTGTGCTCCTGACTATCTATAAATTTAAAAAACAAGAAAATTGTGCCATCTGGTTTGCCATATATGCCATATTTACTTTTAATTCTTAAGTATATTTTTGAAATTACATTTACTTTGATATTGAAGTATATTTAACACCAAATACTTTTAGACTTTTCCTCAAGTAGTATTTTACTGGGTGGCTTTCACTTTTACGAGATTCACTTTCTGTTAAAGTGTCTTTACAATCAGGTACTTTTTCCACCACTGATTGTAAGTGAGTCATTTCAGCTAATTTCATCTTGTTCTTGATACCGTGTCGTGTTTTGATGTGTTTTAATTTATTTCATGTCAATGCTAATAATTTATTTCATGTCAATGCTAAATTCACGAGCTAGCTAACCATCAACTGTAAAGTTGTATTTGAACGTATTACATTTACACCATTCCAGACATTATTATAAGCCGTCCTCCACTCAGCAGCCCCCAATGATAGAAATAGAATGAATAGAACTGGCGTCACCCTTCAAATCAATGATGACATAATGGGCATCCATTATGGCATCCATTACGAGCGTACCCATTAGTTTACCAAACAAATGACCAGGATTAGAGGTTCCAAACCCATTTTTTCCCCATTCTATTTCGATGTAAAGAACAGCCATTTTGATCAGGGAGTTGGTCAAACATGGTATGCCAGTGCTGTGATAAGATGTGTAAAATAACACATTTTAAGAATTTATCTCTACTGTATGTTTGTTAGCTAGAGAGCTTGGGACTATACGCTTCTTTCTTGTTATTTTCAATGTTGTCTACCTGTATAGTACTCTAACTAACCCAAATTCATGTTATTAAGTTAATAAGAATACAAGGTAAAAAAACAAACAGCTGACACCATTCAAGCCAAATGAAGGTTCAGAATTTCAAAGCCAAAGGATCTCAGAATCGTCTTAGTGCAGATAGATCCTTATAGTCCCGAGCTATGGAGCGAGCCAGACAGTTTTAGAGGAACGATTCCATAAACTTCAAATTAACTGCCAATATGCCAACATTCCATTCAAACAATGCAGCCATACACTGGTGGAAACCAGTTGACGATGTAATTGCAAATAGTACTGATATTGTATCATATAATAGCAGTCTCAGCTTTCCAAGAAAAATGAAATGGAGATATTAATGGTCGGTTCACATATATTTGATAGGCTATTTATACAAATGTGTATAAAACTCATATAAACTGTATTTATAATTATGTGAACATGTTGGAACACGGAGGGTTTATCACATAGTAATTTAATAGGATCTCTAGGGACACAACATTGTCTTGGCTAGTCCGTAGTCACGTAGGTGTGTGGAAAAAGGCCAACACATTGCGTACCTGTGGTAACTTAATACCAACACTCTACCACTGTGACGTTAGTGTGTGTGTGTGTGTCTCGTGGTTGTCTGTACACTGTGATTTACTGTGTGTGTTAACTCACCTGAGTTGTTCCCATTGCCAATGGGGTGTGTGGAGGACAGGTCGAGTAATGTGTTGTTATGGACGACTACTCAGACAGGACAAGGTTCATGCTTTCAACCATCAACCTACTTTTGAATGACGGGACATGAGGACTATAGCAGTCCTCTAAGAGCAGCTTCACCGGCAGCTTGAGTGGCCTTGACATTACTGAAACTTCAGAGGGGTTAGGTTAAATGCGAAAGACGCATTTCAGTTGAATGCATTCAGTTGAACAACTGACTAGGTATCCCCCTATTTCCTTTAACTTAGGGGACTGGTTCGTACTGCTGGTTGTAGTGGTTGTAGTGATATGTAGTTGCACACATTCATCTGAAGGGGGCAGTAGAGTCAATGGCTGTCCTTGGTTTGACGTTAGTTGTAAGGGTCTGTGTTTTGTGTGTGTGTCAAATCGAATATTTTTTGGGGTCACATACACATGGTTAGCAGATGTTATTGCGAGTGTAGCGAAATGCGTGTGTGTGTGTGTGTGTGTGTGTGTGTGTGTGTGTGTGGTGTGAGTGTGAAATCCAACTCAAAGACAGCATGTTTCTCATCTCCTTCTCTCCCAGTCCTCTCCTACTCCTCCTTAAATAGTGAAAAAAACACACCAATCTCTTTCATAATTTCCTAAAAGAATGAAAGCTAATTTGCCAAAATTTCTGAAAATTGATATGTAGTGTTTTGGAATGAAACTTCAAATACATGTTAGGATATCCGGAGACTTACCTCTGCTCACCTCTTCTTGACCGGCTGTTGACCTATTGAGCTATTGACCTTCTTGTACAGTCAGAGTAATAGGACTTCCTGGTTAACCCTTGTGTAGTCTTAACATTCTGTTTACTCCCTTGTCCTAAGGGTAAAAAATGACCCGCCTTCACTAAACCCCTTAAATAAAGAAACAACCTGTCATTCATCACAAACTTTGTGAATATCTGTGTTTTCCCTCTTCACAACGCAGAAAGACTGCATTTAATCAGTGCATTTAACACACCTGCCATCATTGTTTTCTTCACTAAAGTAGAGGTTTATTATTATTATTATTGTTGCTAAAGGTACTGCATAGGTGTAAACATACATTTTTAGCAAGAGATAACACTTGTATAGCCTAAGAAAGTAGCAGAAAAGTGGTTTTGAATGCATTTTATTGAAGTGAAACAATAACAGTCTTAATAATAGTGACATATTCTTATATACTGTACATTGAGGAATTCAACTACAAAATACTAGTCTTCTCCCATTTTTTTAACCATCTCCCCCATATAAACAACAACAATAAATAAGAACAAAATATGATAATAGATACCAAACAATAACGTGAAGAACATAAATCAATCAACTCTAATTAGCACATGTAGGACAGTATGCAAGTGTGTGTGCATGGACTTTGCAGATGCATTTCTCACATGTGCAGCACATAGTATTTGTTTTACAGTCCTTCTTTGGGGGGCAGAATTGGCTCCACTTGCCTGCTGCAGCCTCAGGTGGATCAGGACAAGATTCAGCCCCTTGAACAGCTTTCACAATCGCTGCAGAGGTTGCTGTGCGGGGGAGGCGCTCCCTTCTTTGAATGTGTGGGGTTACAAGTGCCTTTCCCAGCTGCTCCAGGAACACTCTCCTCTTGTTCCGCTTATCAGGCATCCAGGTAGGGTTGATCTTGTTCCATATCACAAAAGCATTGTATGAGGACACATCAATGATGTTATGGAAGATGACCAGGGACCAGCGGGCAGTCATCCTCCTGCAGCTGTAAGTTCCAATCACCTTGTCCAGGTTGTCCACACCTCATTTGTTGTGGTTGTAGTCCAGGACGATGGCTGGCTTCCTGTCCTTTGTTGTGGTTGTAGTCCAGGATGATGGCTGGCTTCCTGTCCTTTGTTGTGGTTGTAGTCCAGGATGATGGCTGGCTTCCTGTCCTTTGTTGTGGTTGTAGTCCAGGATGACGGCTGGCTTCCTGTCCTTTGTTGTGGTTGTAGTCCAGGATGACGGCTGGCTTCCTGTCCTTTGTTGTTGTTGTAGTACAGGATGATGGCTGGCTTCCTGTCCTTTGTTGTGGTTGTAGTCCAGGATGACGGCTGGCTTCCTGTCCTTTGTTGTGGTTGTAGTCCAGGATGACGGCTGGCTTGCTGTCCTTTGTTGTGGTTGTAGTCCAGGATGATGGCTGGCTTCCTGTCCTTTGTTGTGGTTGTAGTCCAGGATGATGGCTGGCTTCCTGTCCTCATGATCACTGATCTCAGCTGTTTTGTGCAGTGTGCTCAGGAGGACCACATTCTTGTTCCTCTTTGGGAGGTAAGAAACTAGAGTGGTGATGGGGGTGATGGCAAACTTTGATGATCAGCTATGAAAAGCCAACTGAAAATTATTCATGATTATTATTTGACCATGCTTGTCACTTATGAACATTTTTGAACATCTTGGCATAGTTCTGTTATAATCTCCACCCGGCACAGCCAGAAGAGGACTGGCCACCCCTCATAGCCTGGTTCCTCTCTAGGTTTCTTCCTAGGTTTTGGCCTTTCTAGGGAGTTTTTCCTAGCCACCGTGCTTCTACACCTGCATTCTAGCTGTTTGGGGTTTTAGGCTGGGTTTCTGTACAGCACTTCGAGATATTATCTGATGTACGAAGGGCTATATAAAATAAAATTGATTGATTGATTGATTGATGAGAAGGCCTCTCTCCCCCTTGTTGTGAGGCTTGTTCTTTCTAATCTTTGCCAGCCATGGTGATCTTCCTCTTCAGATGCTGCAGGCTGAGGTCAATCAGTAGCACACATCATCTCAATTTGTTATTGTGTGTGTGTGTGTGTGTGTGTGTGTGTGTGTGTGTGTGTGTGTGTGTGTGTGCCTTTGTGGTTTTTGTGGTGTGTAATTCAAAAAAAATTAACTGCCGGGTCAAAAATGATACTAAGACAATCTTCGTACCCTGGTGGTGTACAGCTTCATGGAAATATGAACAAAGGCGATATTTCACTTTTTCTAATGTTGGGGTCACTCTAAGAAAAGTAATCAAATTTCAAGTTGAAAAAATATAATTTAGGGTGTTTTCTCTGCTGTTAAACATAGTGGTGGGTCATTTTTGACCCATAAGACAACATAAATGTTAAATAAATCAATATTTCAATATTCCTACAGTATCAAATGTGCAGACTGCACTCACTTCATTCACTTTCTGATCTACCAGTGTCATTTTCGATCCTTCTCGCGCTCTCTCTTCCTCTCACACACACACAAACACACACAGAGGTAAACTCCTGTGACTTCTCCTGTCTTCCTGCACATTTATCTGTTAAGTAACGAAGGCATTTGTTCCCAAATTGGTTCTTGCTGTTCTGTAGTTCCTGACAGACACTGCAGAAAGAAGGAAAGACAAGCGGATGGATCCTCCCTAACCCTAACCCTAACCTAACCTAACCCTAAGTACAGTGTAACAACAGTGTAACAAGGACTCATTAGAATACTTGTTACACTGTAATTACTGGTCATTACTTAGTACTACAGGCACTGTAATGTCAAGGGTTTATGGTGGCGTAGTTATTGCGCAATCATCAGTAATCATAATCTCTGATACCCTATAAACAGGCACAATTAGGTAAATTACTGACGACAGAGAGATTAACATACTTTAATTGAATCATGGGTTTGTTTATTTGTTCACTGATTCGTTTATTAAGAACATTCTCACAGTTCTATTCTAGAATCTCACAGTGCAATCTGGATTCAGCCCTTTGTAAGTGATTGTATTGATTACATTCCGTTTGATTGCTCAACAGTGGCCATTCCGTTCCCATAACAATTTAGCGAAGACATGTTCCAAAGACGATAGATATTTATGATTCCTGGCTGGATTTGACAATTGGAAGGCTCCTGAGAGCCATCTTGGTCAGGTTGAGAGCATGTCTGTATTCCTAGATGGGTTGGGGAATTGGTTGACTAGGTAACATGACAATATCTCAAGGTGGTTTTTAATGAACCATGTTTCTAATAACCCCCTACCAGCAGTAATATGAGTAGCAGGTTTTAGACCTGATATGAGTAACGTAGCTCAGAGCTACATAGGCCTGATGGCACGAAGTAAGACATGACACTCAATGCATTTTATGCACGCTTCGACAATAACAACACTGTGCTCCCAAGAACTCTAAGGCTTCATGCCACAATGACTACTACCCTGTAGCACTCACATCTGTAATCATGAAGTGCTTTGAGAGGCTGGTTACGGCACACATCAACTTCCTCATCCCAGACACACTAGACCCACTCCAATTTGCATACCGTCCCAACGGATCCAAAGAGAACGTAATCTCAATTGCTCTCCGCACTGCCCTCGCTCACCAAGACAACAGGAATACCACAGCATGTGTAAATGCTGTTTATTGACAACAGCTCAGTGTTCAACACAATTGTCCCTTCCAACCAAGCTAAGGACCCTGGGACTGAACACCTCCCCTCTGAAACTGGATCCTGGACTTCCTGACGAGCCGACCCCAGGTGGCGAGTGTAGACAACCTCATCTGCACCACACTGATCCTCAACATGGGGGCCCTACAGGGGTGTGTGCTTAGTCCCCTCCTGTACTAATTTCTAAAGACAGCCACCCAAGCCATAGACTGTTCTCTCTGCTTCCGCACTGCAAGCCGTACCGGTGCATCAAGTCTGACACCGACATTCTCCTGAGTAGCTTCTATCCCCAAGCCATAAGACTGCTAAATAGTTAGCTAAATAGCAAATAAATTGGCTGAACGGACTATCTGAGTTTACCCTTATTTTTGCAATGTCTCTATGCACGCTGGCTCACCAACACACCAACACACACACACACACACACCAACACACCAACACACACACCAACACACACACACACCAACACACCAACACACACCAACACACCAACACACGCACACACCAACACACGCACACACCAACACACACGCCAACACACACAC